>NW_020952826.1:0-46124 GCF_900497805.2 Vombatus ursinus | reverse complement strand
GTGTGTGTGTGTGTGTGTGTGTGTGTGTGTGTGTGTGTGTGTGTGTGCACGCGCGCGGTATGTATGGGAGGGGGGTAGAGGGTGGCACATGCATTAGGCTCAGGGCTCAATGGAAGAACAAGGTGCACTCCACAAGAGATGTATGCACTTGAACACACACACACACAGTGGGTCACAGCAACAGTGACGCACACAAACACCCAAGTGTCTGGCCTTAAGTGACTCTAGGATGGGGGGAAAAGGCAGTTGGGCCTGGAGTATGACAAGCGTAGACACCGAGTACTTGACTCTCTCCTAACACTCCCCCTCCAAATGCCCCCCTCCCACCACCACATCGTTCTTCTTAAACTCTCAAATCCTTTCTTCGGTCATCTCAGTCACCCCCTGAGACAGGCCACACTCTCTCTGACTGGGAAGAGAAGCTCGAAGCTCTCAGTTGCTCTCTCTGTCCTATGCCTCAGATATGAGTGCCAAGGAATACCCCTCCCAGTTCCAAGGTGCCCGGTCAGGAGAGGGCACCTTGGCCCAAAGGAGGGAATGGAACCTCCCCCCTCTCTCCCCCTTCTCTGCAGATGTCCTGGACTATATTTAGCCCAGGCCGGGCGGCCAGCCAGACCCAGACGCCCCACTGGTCCTGAGCTGAGCTCCCATTTTCATGCCATTAAAATATTAAGGGAGAACTACCCCCAAATCTCCCCAACCATCACCGGAGGAGCACTAGGGGCTCAGAAGGAAAAGGGGGGAGATCTAAGGATGTGAAAGGAATAGGATTAGGGCCTCTCTGTGTTCCTTCTCCTCCATTCTATTTGTGGTCTTTGTCCCACTTCTCCCTCCGTGGAAGAATAGGGTGGGGTACGGGGATAGGGCAGACCTGAGTAGGTATGGGGAGAGGGGTGGCACCCTTCCAAGAGTCAGTACCCGTTAGGGAAGAAGAGGGGGAACACCTGCTGACAGTGGTATGGAGGGGGTATAAGGCCCTAGAAATTCCACCTGTCACATTTCAGCCCCCACCCTATGAGCTCTGGTTACAGAACAAGTCAGAGTGGGAGAGGTTGACAGGTGCAGGATCCAGGCTGCAGCATCAGCTTAATCCCTGCTGGGGCTGACAATGGGGTGGGAGTCCCAGTTGTGCCTGTGGGGGCATCCACCAGGGGTTGTTACCTCCTCCCTGGCTGAGGGAGGATAGAGCAAAGTAAGTCAGTATATATGTACCATTTTTCCTCATCTCCAACTCTGCATAGGAACTCATTGGCGAGCAGGAGAGTGGGGTGTAGGACTCCAGTAAGGCGGCTCTTTCCTACCATACCTATCTTCAGGAAAGGAGGGAACTCAGCATGCCCCCTCTCTCCTCCCCTCCCCCTAAGATGCCAGGCAGGCGGGCCAGAGTGTGGGAGGTCTGTCTGCCTCCTCCTCCTCTCCAAATTCCAGAAACAAGCAAGAAGAGGCTCCAATTGCAGAAAGAGCAGCAGGCGGTCCAGGCTGTGGGGGCTGTGGGGAGGCAGAGACCCAGACTGAGAGGGAGACAATCCCCCCCCAACCTCAACACAGACACCCCTGGACAGACATATAAGCTAGCTCGCTCCCTCTCTCTTTCTCTCTCTCTGTCACACACACACACACACACACACACACACACACACACACACACACACATGCGCGCGCGCAAACCCAAGCCGCTCTCACCTCCCACAGAGACACCCAGACACCCAATCCATACAATTCCCAACACACACCCGGACACACACAGAGATCCAGGCTCACTTTGAAAACAGCCTCTCCCTCCTTCTCCCCCAAACTGTGTGGGCTACAGACAGCAGGGGTGGGCAGGGGTGGGGGCAGTGAGAGGAGAGAAGGTGGTAAAGGGAGAAAGTAGTTTTCCATGATAAAAAAGAGAGGGAACTAAGAAGGGAAGGGGAAAGAAAGTGTTAGGAGGGCTGTAAAATGAGGCTCACTGATGCTAAGAGGAGTCAGCCACACATTCTTACTCCCCAAACCCAAAGAGACTAGACTCCACCTCAGAGACTCACACCCGAGTCATCAACTCCCAATACCTCAAACTAGGCTTTCTAGACAAGGTCAGAGCAGGTCTTCTGCAGTATGCAGGAAGATGATGTGGGACAGAAGAGAGATTAACCCCATTTACCCTAAATCCATTTGTTACTGGCACGGGATTACAGGGGAGAGGGAGGATGAGAAGAGCTGAGGACCTGTGGCTAAGGGAGGGAGGACAGTCCAAACCAGACTCCCTGGAGATCCTGCAGCTCTTAGCCTGCTGCCCTCACAGGCTCTCTGATGACCATTGCGTCCTGTATGTGCCACCCCACTATCCAGAGGGCCGGGAGCCAGCGCAGGGATTGTGCCCATGTTGTCAGTGGTGCCAGGGGCACAGCTGGCAGGCCCTAGCCTTTTGGTCCTGGGAATCATCCCTGTCTATGACTCTAGGCAAGGAGTGAGAGAGAGGGAAATGCCAAGAGCACAGGCCCAGCCCTTTGGGTAGGGGAGTCCAGGAAAAAGGAGTGGCTCCAGACCCTTGCCCACCCCCACCTGAGGGATCTTTGCCAAGACCTTCCACCAATAGCCCACAGATTAAGGGCCACCTCAGATAATGCCAATCCCCTATGCTGGAGTAGCAGGAACTATGTTGTGGCACATGTGGGTGACTGTGCCCAGTAAAAAAGCAAAGTGGGGGCTGGGGTGGGAGTGGGGAAGGGACAATGAACCAAGTGAGATGGGGCTCCCCACAGCCAACTTCCTGCTAGGGTGATATATGAAGGAAGGGGCCCCCAGGGTAGGATGATAGAGGTACCACAACTATCCCAGCCCCAGAATGGGTGAGGGCTGTGGCTGGTCCCGGCTCCAAGTTGGTACAAGACTGAGATGGAGGGGAAGTAGGAGGATACTAAGACTCACTAGGTTAGAGGTCATCTTAGCCCTCTACCTGTGTCCACAAAGGGCTGCCCTCCCCCAGATCAGACAGTGAGGCTATCTGGAAAGACTCCCTATAGAAAAAGGTACCCCCCCACACACACATATTCCCCCTCCAAAGCTGGGATCTCCAGTTCCCAATGGCTAGTAAGTCCTACTTTGTCTGCCCTCAGTGACCTTTCTGGCTCAGGACATTGCAAGATTCCAGTCAAAACTGATCTCACACTTCTCTCACCCAAACAAACTCTCTACTGCATTCTAAGCTCACTTGACTCCACCAAAACGTGGTCCCTTCAATTTGCAAGTGATACAGGGGCAAGGTAACAGCTAACCACAAAATGTTAATACCCCTTGTCTCCAAACCCTAGATGGGTCTGGCCCTCACAGCACAGACATAGGACTAGGAACCTGGAAGAGTGTTTCCAGACCCTTCCCCACCCCCAGGGGAAGCCCCAAGGCTCAGAACATCCCCCACACACTAGTTTGGGGGATTCCCCAAAATCGCTACCCTCCCACAACTATAGAGGTGATGAGTTTGGGGTTTGCACTATGGTCTCCTCCCAGGAACAAAATGACTTTGGATTGGGTGATGGGAGGGTTACATGTTCCCAACTTGGACATATGGCAACTCAAGTTTAGGAAGGGACAAAAGGAGATTCTAAATCGCCTATCCTTGTTGCTTCTGGAAGAAGGAATATGCACTTGGATGGAGACAACTGGGAAGTGGGAAGCAAGAGGGAGGATAGTAGGAATCCCAGGGGAAGGCAAGAAGTCAAGAAGACGTAAGAAAGGAAAAGTCTCTCAGATCAGGAATCCCACATGCACACATGTGAGTAAATTACACACACACACACACACACACACACACACACACTCACACACACCACAGAAAACAAGCCAGTGGAAGTAGACTTCGAAGTCTGAACACTCTAATAGTCTACCCCAGAAGAGGGAGGGGGGAAGAAGAAAAATTTAGCATAGTTTTTTGGGGGGGCATTGGTACCAAGAACAGTTGGGGGTCCTTGTCTGAGCTGGGGGAGGAGGAATCCCTGAGGTAAGGGGATCCTTCTGCTCAGATCTCTAAACTTCCTCCCTGCCTAGGGAGAAGAGGGAAGGTTTTCCCTATTTTGTTTTTTCCCTGCCTCCCCACACAAAACATTAACTCATCACACAGGCCCAGGTAGAGGGTCTGTGCCCAGGGCAGATAAGGGCAGTGGGCAGGAGGAAAAGAAAAACTGATTTCTCATTGACCAAACCCCCCCCCCACACACACACATCTGGCCCACAGCTTCCCAGCCTCTGTGGGTGGTACTGGAGTCAGCAAGAATCAGGGTTGTACCAGGTCCCAGACAGTTCCCAGAAGAGCCAATCCTGGACAGAACAGACAGCCATGTTCCTCCTCCCCCGGCAAAAAAAGACAACCCCCTCATTAAGGAGGGGGTCAATATGATCCCCCAACGTCAGTATCATTCCTAGTGAGATTAACTGGACAATACCCCAAATCACCTCTTTGCAATCCCACTACCAACCCTGCCTGCTACCTATCCTGTGAGCTTCAGCTCCAGAATATCAGATTGGAAAACCTATCCTCAGCTTTACGCAACATCCCCCCAAAAGCTGCCCAAGTCCTCTTCTCCCCAGCCTGGCTCCCCTGGGTGGGGGTGGGCCCCCAGCTAATTCTCCCAAAACCACAGGAAGGCTCAGATAACAGGAGGCAGAGAGGGAGTGGGCCAGCCCTTTGGGCATCTGATCTCTCCCCAAACAGGTTTGAAAGTCTCTTTTTGTTTTGTTTTTTCAAAAGTAAAAAAGAAAAGTTTTCTATGGTGTCTCTGACATAGACACTCATAGAGATAACACAGGTACACTCAGATCCAAACTCAGAAAAACACACATGTACACACACTCACAACCCAATCAACACACTCTCACAGGCCCAGATACACATAAGCACATACAAATCCAGACCTACTGACACAAACAGAACACATACAAACATGCACAGACCCAGACAGACGCAAAGATTCAGACAGACACACCTAAACACTAAGACCCAATCAGATGGACACATAGAGAACCAGACAGAAAGGCACAAAAGATGGAGGGGGGAGTATATAAGATGGACTCTGAGGTCCCCCCTAGCTCTCTAGACATGTGATCCTGAGAAACACTCACAAATGCTGATGGATAAGGACCGACACCCAGACAAGGACAGAAAGACACAAGGGGATACACACACACACAAAATAACAGACCACTATACAACATCCACATACAGACACTAGCACAGACACCTACATACACCCCCCCATTACTCAGATACACACAGAAACACCCCATTCACAGACACATTCCCACAGACACCAATAGACACGCCCCCACAGACAACATACCCGTACAGTCACAGATATACACACCCCCAGACACATAACACCCATACATAGTCAGCCACCCAGACACCCCTACAGACACACACACCCATACCATACACAGTCACTGACACATACACCCAGACATCTATATAGTCTCACAAAGAGAGACACTCATACAAAGACACCAACACGCACGCAGAGGCGGCCCTTCACAAACAAGCGCGCACGCACACCCACACACAGCCAGAGCCACCCCCACTCCGTGGGTTTCCCCAGAGCCCCCCTTCCCTTCCATGCCGGAGGCTACGTCCGGTCTGGAAGTCTAGTGAACCGGGGCTCCCCAGTCCTGAGCCTAGTTGTCCCGCTTCTCGCCGGCTTGCAGAGCCGGGCGCAGCCGGAGCCGGAGGACCGGGGGTTGGGGTGAGGTCTCCCCAAGTCTGGGGGCGGGGTGAAGACGGCGGGGGCTACCTGGCAGCCGGAGGGGCCGGTCCGTCAGTCTGTCTATCTGCTGAGCGGAGGGCAGCGCGCCCGGGCCCCTCCCTCCCTCCTCCTAGTCCTCCGGTGAGGGCTCGGGTCTGGGACCTCGGAGGAGGAGAGTCCGGGACAGGGGCCGCGCTGCTGGGCTCAGGGACGCGGGGAGAGCACAGCGGCCATGGCGAGTCACGTGCCGAGCATGAAACTTTACCCGGAGCCCCGGGCTGGGGGGGTGGGCGGGGTGCTGGAGGGGTGGGGGTACCGGCCTCCTCCCCACGGGCCCGCCTCCCGCCCCGCCGACCCGACCAATCCTCGGACCCAAGGGCGTGGCTCCGGGAGCACTTCCCCACCTCCCCTGCATACCCCCGAAGAGGTGTGTAAAAGGAGCGGAGAGGGCAGGCGGGGGTGGGGGAAGACAGGAGCGTGGGAACCAGGGTGAACCCCCACCCCCTTTCCCCGATGGAGGTGGCTCGAGGAGAGGAGACTACAGCATCTTACTGGGGGCGTTGGAGGGTGCAAGGGATAGACCAAGAGAGGTCAGAATGACACCCATCCACCTAGACTCCCAGGCGGGCCCCATGTCACCTATTAAGAAGCGCCAACCTACACAATGCATAGGGAAAGCAGGCGAGAGTACTTGAAGAGGGAGGGAGAAGCTAGGGACGAAGTTATCCTAGTGACCCAGCCTCTGACTCTAGGGATTCCACCTCCCCTAATGTTCCCAAGGAAAAGGAAGGAGAATCTCTGGATTCTCGTGGAGAGCCAGGTATCAGCACCAGTAAAGCACCAATCGGATCTACATAATCCCACAACTCCCTTTCTCTCACACAAGGCTAGAGGGCGTGAGACCCCTTTTCTTCACCACCATCCCCTTTTAAAAAGGGGGCCCCGCCCCTTAGCCCCCAAAGACAGCAGCTCTCTGTCCAGTAGGGGGAGCCTAAGAACCTTCTTCCCCTGCCCCCCCCAACCCCCTTTCCGCACACCTCTCCCCCCCACCCCCGGGAGAAATGCAGACTGATTCATTTTCCTTCTTTGGCTCTGCTGGGGGCGGGAGGAGAAAGAAATAAGAGCCAGGTCCCAGCTCTTCTCAAATAGAATCAAAGAATGTCAGAGCTGGGAAAGGGCCTTAGAGAACACTGAGTCCAACCCCCTCGATTTACTGAAGAGAAAACCGAAGCCCCATTGTGGCAAGTGACTTGTCCAAAGTCACATGGTTAAGTGACAACCCAAAGCAGAAATGTCTTGATACTAGAACACAGATATCAGCATTAGGGTCCCCAACGTTATGGAAATAGGGATGGGGGCAGGAATTGTCTCCCTATTTCTGAATCCCAACTCCCAATCATACCAATGCAAACATATTTTTAAAAAAATGCACATTTCTATCCAGCTTCCCCAGAGACTGCTGGCTACTGTCTAAGGCCTAATCTTATTTTTGGGCGGGAAGACTCTTAGATAGTAGGAAACCATGGGGATATCAGAGGAAAGAACAGACAGACACAGGACTCTGAGCCACAGGCCCTCCTGAAGGACTTCCTAGATTTGAAGGAGGTCAAAGACCTGGACCTAAAATGCAGCAGAGGCAATGCTAGAATATTAGGGATGGAAGGGTCCTTAGCACACAGAATGTCAGAGAGGGGTGGTACCTTAGAAATGGCCTAGTCCCACCTCATTTTACACAAGGAGGAAACTGAGGTTCCAGGATTCACAGTGAGCTCCTTGAGGGCAGGGGATTTTATCTTTGTATTCCCAACCCCTAGCCCTATATGACACACAAAATAGGTAGTTAAATATTTGTTGATTGAAGGAAGCTAGGATGAGAAAACCCAAGTTCTTTTACTTCCTACTTGGATTCTCAACCCCTTGCCAGTCAAGGTAATTTAGAATGACCTCCTGGGTCTAGGCCTTGACCTATCTTGTTTTTATTTTGGAGGGTAGGGGGTAGGGGGTGGGGAGAAAAATGGATGAACTGTTATGACCTGGCATTATGGTGGTATACCCAGCTGACTCTGGAGAGAATATCTGCCCCTCTCTTTGCCCCCCCCACTCCTTCCTGTCGGATCAGTGCTCTATCTCCTCCTCCCGCCTTGATTTCCGTCTGCCTTTTCAGCCGCCCATCCCCTCCCACCCCATCCAGGCCAGATCCATCCGCAAACATGTGCTCAGCGGGTAGGAATGCACCAATGGCTCCCAGATGTGGATGCTAATGCTTAACCCCTTCTCCCACCCACCCCCACCTCCCTGATTCAATTCAGCAACACAGGGTGCTGCTGGAGTGGGGGTGGAGGTGGAAACGGAGCAGATCAATCACCTGCCCCAACCCATAAACCCCCCCCCCCGACAG
Organism: Vombatus ursinus; assembly: GCF_900497805.2. Classification (NCBI taxonomy): domain Eukaryota; kingdom Metazoa; phylum Chordata; class Mammalia; order Diprotodontia; family Vombatidae; genus Vombatus; species Vombatus ursinus. The sequence continues at coordinate 38,012 of NW_020952826.1, read as the reverse complement.
CCAGCCCCTCCACCCCTTCTTGGCTACCACAGCTGGACTGAGCTTGTATTTGCCTGCAAGAGGCAAGGGGCTAACAGACAGACATACACATATACCAATAGCCTCACACACAGAACAGAAACATGTAGGGGTAAGACCAGACTGACAAATGAATTCTTTAGGTTCCTCTATCCCAGGAAATGGACCAGAGTTTGATAACCACCCAAGCCTTCTCAAGCCCATTGCCCAGTGAGCATTCTCAGCTCCTCCCCCCCCCAACCAAGGGCCTACCCTTTGCCCTTTATTTCCCACCCCAAAGTACACAGGAGTGGAACTTTTCAGATTTAAGGTAGGTAGGGAGGAGAAAGGAAGAAGCCTGGGTGTCCCATAGCCTACAGGGGACCTAGGAGAGGAGCAGGGAGCCCCAGGGACTGCCCCAAAGTCAGCTTTTTTTTTTTCCCAGAAGCAGCTGAACTCCAGCTGTGTTGGATACACACACGTCTGAGCAAGAGAAAGCTGCTTCTCCTCCCCGCCCCCCCCCCCCCCCCACCCCCATGACCTAGAAGCAGAATTCCAGACCAAAGAGCCAAGGAGGCTTCAGGGGAAACAGACACAAATGGTAGGAGATACTGAGAAGTGAATGGCTTTTCAGGGTACATAGAATGAACAGAAAATAAGTTATTCTTTGACTTCCCTCCACCACCCTCTTCCCCTCAAAGATTCTTAGTCTTTTCCAGTCTCAGCCCTTGCCTTCTCCTTAGAACCCCCTCAACACACACACACAGCAGAGATTCCAACCACAAATAAATTATCCCAGACTAGGCACAGTAGAGGTCAGAGGATTAGGGGAATAGAATCACACAAGTTAACACAAGATCTCAGATCAAAACCTGCATCTCCTTACTCCCAATCTTGAGCTCTTTCCATTACATTACCCTATTTCACCAGGGGTTTAGGTGAAGGGTAGAGAGATGAGTGAGGATGTGGTGTTGGGACTAGAGAGGGATTGTTTGGGGGAAAGAGGGCTGAGGTCCCCCGACTTCCAATTAGCAAACAGATATGTAAAATGGCACATTTTGAGTCAAGAGGAAAGAAGTAGGATCCCCTATGTACCTTTTAGTCAGCACTTGAGAAAGGAGCTGCCGTCTTCAGGACTTTATATAGCATCTCTCCCATCACCACATAGGCCATCAACTCCTTTGTTGGAACACTAGAAAGGTTTCCCATACTAGGAAATACCACTTTTACCTGACCACTTTTACAAAAAAAAAACTAATTGGGATGGGCACAGGCATGATGGAAGAGATTAGGGGGAAAGGGGTGACAAGGGAACAGAAAAATCTATTAGATCCAGGACAGACCAAGACATGGTAGGTAATGTCAAAGGAACTGTCTGGGAGTAGAGTGTAACTCAAATCACAGGCCTCTGGAACCCAGTATCCACCACCCCATTGGACACAACTAGGGTGACTCAGCTGCATCCGGAAGAGATGCCAGGGCAGTGACTCACCTGCCGAGAAGAGCTGAAATTGGCATCATGCCAGCTTCTGGGACAGAAGTGACTTAGTCACTGGGGTTGCTGTGCCTGCTAGGCATCGCCAAGGGAATAAGGGCTGTGGGGGTGGTAGCATCAAAGAGAGTTGGAACCTCCTGCATATTGCCCATGACCACCCCTCAGTGGAAGCACAATTCAGGGAGTTCTGGTGTCAGTGACACCCATTCCTATCCTCTACCAACTCAAATTGGCAATCCTCCACACTGCCAATGCCCAATCTCTAATTCAAACAAGTTATCCAAGACCCTTGGGATGCCCTGCCCCCATGACAATCTGCCCTCTGCCCATCACTCACCACTCACACTACTGCCAGCCCCACCTCCTCCTGCCACCCAAGTTGTACCCAGGCACCATGTCTCGATCAACATGCCCTGGCAGTACCCCCCCCTCCCTGCCCTTGTTACCCCCACCCCCACATCCCAGCAGCTGCTGAAGTTGTCAGGCAAGAGAACTGAGTGGGTGGGGGATTGGGTTACCGGTGGCTGGTGGGATGGGCTATTATCCAGTTCCTTTCCCTGGTTCCCCCCCAATGGCATTCTTCCTTCCCACTGTCACCCTGGTGCCAGCTAGGCAGAAAAGGTCCTAAAATTGGACTCCTGCACTCCACTTCTCCACCACCAGTTAGCAAATGAAGGTTCAAGAATATTTGCCAGACATATTTCCCCACCCAACTCCATTCCCCCAGCAAAATAATTTCCATATCCATCTGATCCCCCTTCCCCCAAGCCATAATACTTTCCTTCAAATTCCTAATCCTTAGCCAATAGAGGGGTGGAGAAAGGTTAGTCCTAATGGTTCAAATTCACTGGGATTAAATTCTCCCCCTGAATCCCACCCCAACCCTGTGTTTTCTGGAGTCTCTAATCCCAGAAGATTGGGGGAAGGGATGGGGGAGCCCCAAGGGGAGCCAGCAGGCCAGACAGCCTCAATCCTCAATCCATTTGCACTATCGATTTCTCATGCACTGTGGCAGAAAGCCCAGAGGTTGGGGGTGGGGGATGACATAGCCCCCCAGAGACAGAGACACAGACAGTGACTGAGAGGGAAGGAGGAGGGGCAATATCTGCCCAAGTCAACTGCGATCAGGTAGGGGAGGAAGAGAATACATTCTTCCAGGCAGATTGAATACTGGTGTGAAAGGTTGGGAGTCAGTGATGGAATACTGAAGGAATGGGGCCTTAGTAGATACTCTGTGGGGCACTAGCTGTCCTAGTCAACCCATCCAATAACCTCTATCACAATCTTCTTCCTCCCTCCTCTCCTCTACATCCCATTGCTCATCTGTCTCTCCACCCCAAGTCTCAAATGTCTGTCTTTGTTCCCCTTCCTCCTCCCATTTCCAATTTGGGAGGAATCAGAAGTTTAGTAGAAGGAGCCTTGGTAATGCCCACCTGTCCCATAATGGAGACAGTGGAGTGCAGTCGAATAGTGCTGGGTTTGGAGTCAGAGTACAAATTACCTATCACTGTGTGACCTTGGGTCCATTTTCTGAGAAAGTTAGATCAAATGACCTTAGAAGGTCCCTTCCAGCTTTAAATCTTTTATCCCTTTGGGGATGAAGACTATATAGAGGATCCAAGAAATAGCCTGGAACTCTTTCCTGAAGACTTGTGTTAGGGGAATTAGCATCATCTTCAACTTACACTGATCGCCTCCTATGTATTAGGTTTTATCACGGAATGGGCACAGAGGATCCTAATAAATTGTTCTTTTGATGTGAAAGCTACATAATAATGCTGTAGAAAGTCTCAGTCCAGGAGCCAGAAGACTTGATTCCCAGTCCTGCCTTTGCTACCTTGGGACTTAGTTTCTTCCTGTGTGTGTATATGTGTAGAGGAAATGGATTAAATTAGGGGAGCAGAGATTTAGAGCTGGAAGGAACCTTTGAGGTAATCCATTTCTAACCCCTCACTTTACACATGAGGAAATTGGTCCAGAGAAGTTATACAACAAGGAAAGAAGATTCAAACTCAAGTCCTGTGATGTCAGATCTAATGTTGTCTTCAGTGCACTAAGGTCCCTTTTAGATCTGACCTTCCAAAGTCCTAATTCCCCCAGTCTTAACCCAATTGTCAGAAATACTACCCAAATCTAAAACCTGTCTTCATTACAACTGCTGGGAAAACCTGTATCCAGAAATCAGAGACCAATAAAAAACCAGGGTAGGGCTCTGCATCAACAAAGTGTGGCCTCAGCAGATACCAAAGGAACTAGGTCTGACAAAAGAGACCCTATTGCAATGTTACAGGGAAGGAGGCAACCCTTGGCAAGACAAAGACCCAGGTCAAGCAGCCAGAGGAGCTTGGGATAGCGATGAGGAAAAGGCTGGGGCTGCTTTTCCCTCCTCTATTCTGCCAACTTTCTTTTAGCTCCACTCCCTGAGGCTGGGTCAGGCCACATTCCAACCCCCTGGCTCCGATACTTACATCTCAGATCTGACTCCATGACCCACCCTCCCATAACCACCCCAAGTCCAGTGCCCACCCCTACCCTTCTACAGCTCCCTCCCCACCACCAGCAGTCCCTCAGGTCCCTCCTCTCTCCTTCAGCCCCCACCCACCCACCTTGGCCAACGGTCCCCCTCTGCCCCGTGCCTTTCTGCACGTCTCTCCTGCTAGGGGACAGGCCAACTAAAAATAGTCCCTGCTGCCTCTCGCCCACAGCTGCCCAAAGAGCAGGAAATGAGGGAGAGAACTGTGTGCCATCTTGCCCCCCCCCCATTCTGGGCTCAGAATGATGTCCAGCATTTCAGCCTAGGGCAGGTGCCAAATTGGCCATCCTGAGGGCATCCTACCCTCTTGGGCAGTTCTAGCTGTCTGTGTCTACATTCTCAGAGCCAGCTCCCACCACCACCAAGGAAGAAAGGAAAGAGGGGGCAGACTTGAGGACTCTTTCAATCCTCAGCCAATCAAGGTCAACCACATTGTGGGCATGAAACAGAATGGTGACCAGCCCAAAAGATTGAGATACTGGAAGCAGAATGAGGGGAGAGAATAGTTTCGAGAGTTGGGTGAGGAAATACCAGCTCCGTGGCCCAATCTGAACGACAGGGAAGTGGAGACTCCCTCCTCTTCTCCAACTCTCCTGGGCATAGAGCCCTTTCTCCCTACTAGCTGGAAAAGGTCAGTGCTCTAAGAACTTAACAAGAAAAGGAACCAGAGCAGGAGATAGTTTAGTAATCACCCACCTATGTGAAAGAGCCAAGCAGGGCATGGAGAAGCTAAAAAAAAAAATCTCAGCTCCTTAAATATAAAGCTGGAGGCTCGTATACTCACTGGACACACTACTAGGCTATGCACGCCTGCCTGACCCAATCCCAATGGCTTTGGAAGCCTGGGGGTTAGGTTGGGAATGGGGGTTGTGATGACTACATTAATGATGTCCTGGGATTTCCAGTTACCTCCCAGCCTACAGAGATGGTTCTCCCAACCCCATACAAAAGGAAACCAGCTCAACAACTCTCCACAGGCTGCCAGAGAAGACATACAACAGTGAAGAGGCAAACCCAGGAGTCCTGGATCTCAGCCCAGAGACTGAGTGAGAAATACCTTGGAGGTGAGGAAAAGCCACAGAAACACCCATATAGCTCTTGCAGAATCCAGACTGTAGGCTCAGTGGGAAGTTCCAATAGATGGACTGGGAAGCACCTCCCAAGGCATCAGGAAAGGACAAAGGGCATTAGGGATTGGCAGCTGGGAGGATCTATGGATCTTGGGGAGTCAATTCAATATTTATGAAGCCGTTAGAAGGGTAGCTAGGTGACACAGTGGATAAAGTTCCAGGCCTGGAGTCAGGGAGATTCATCTTCCTGAGTTCAAATCCGGCCTCAGACACTTACTAGCTGTGTAACCCTGGGCAAGTCACTTAATTCTGTTTGCCTGTTTCTTCATCTGTTAAATGAGCTAGAGAAGGAAATGGCAAACCACTCCAGTGTCTTTGCCAAGAAAACCCTGAATGGGGTCATGAACAACAACAACAAACATTTACTGTGTGCCAGGCACTGTGTTAGGTATTGGGGATACAGAAAACCAAACCCACAACCCAACAGTTCTTTTCCTCAAGGATCCTCTATTTTATTGGAATGCAAGAGACAAGGGATATCATCTATTCTCAGAAGACAGAAGCCCCAACTGTAGGAAGCCACCAGATCTGTCCCACACTATCTAGGTCCTTGTCTTCACTCTGTCCCAGATGTGAAAAACATTAGCAAGAAGCAGACATCAAGTATCTGGCAAGATATCAACAATGTCCACAGTAAATTCCCTGACCATCACCACTAAAATACCCATCAACTTGCAGTCCCCCCAGACTATTCATTTTTAGCATCCCTCTTCCCTCTGGCCATGCCAGATGAAGTTGAGGTGTGGGTACAACCAGGGTGGTAGCACTATGGGTACTATTCTCTGACTATCCCCACACTCTAGACTGCTTTCTCAGCCACCACGCATCTCAGCTGTCCAATCTGATTAGTACTGCTGCCCACTGAGCCAGACAAGGAAGCCATGGGGCAGGGGAGAGACGAGGCCAAGGACAGCATTTGAAGAATGGAGGAAAGAAGGGGGAGTCAGGGTTGGGGTAAAGAGGTATAGCTCCATAATGCAGAAATTAAGAACCAAGCATACAGACAAGTTTCACACCAACAGGGGGAAATGTGAACCCTTGAGTCAGGGATGATGGGAGAAAATCTCAGTAGCAGCACTACCCTCCCTCTGCAACAAAACCTGATCATTTATTCTCTCTCCCCCCACATCCCAAACTATCTAAGTCAGAGAATACTTTTTTGGAGGGTGGGGGAAAGATAAGATAGAGAAGCTAGTGGTGAACTGCTAGGCAGCTAGGCAAGTAGACCATAACTGCACCCCCCCCCCCCCTGCTCATATCTTATTACAAAGAAAAAAAGAAAGACCTTAAAATCAGCCACTCACCTCCTCCTGTCCCCCAGGTCAAAGGCCAATGGCACTGCAGGTCACCAGAGCACACCCCACCAGGCCCAGCTTCATGTGTCCCCAAGGAAAAACAGGGGCCACACTAGTGGCTCCAAGACTGCCCTTTCTTGTTCTGCCTCCCTTCCCTTCCCCAACCTACTTCCCCCTTCTAAAGGGGGGCAAGATACATATGAATACAGAATAACTGAGATTGTCACACACATTGACACAAAGTCATGCTCTGGAGCTGCTATGGATAGGACCAGTTCATCTAGCTACTCCTCCCCACAGAAGGAAAAAATAACAAAGGGTAAACATGGAAAAGCAGAAAGGCCTCAGGGCCACCCAGCCCCAGGGTAACACCAGAAGCCCAGGGCTCTGGAAAGAGAGGAGCCCAGGGAGTTGGCAGGGCTGGGCGACTTCCCGGTGGCCTCCTCCATCTGGCCCACAACACCCCCCTCCCCTCCCCAGCCATCTGGGCTCAGCCTGCCTCCTTCCTTTCCTGGGCCAGACTCTGGATGGAATCCCTCTTCTGCTCATTCAGCCACCTCTAGGACAGCACAAGATCCTACAACCAGACACCCCCGGCAAGGCTGATCAAGGCAGGGACAAGGTCGTGTCTGTTTTGTTGTGTGTGTGTTTTTTGTTTATTTGTTTGAGGGTGGGGGAGGAGAGGAGATGGGGAACAGGTGTTGAAGGAATGAAAAGCTTAGGGAACTTACAAGAGGTTTGGAAGAGAGGGCCAATACAGGATAGGGCCTCACTCCTAGGCCCACCCAGCGACCCTTAGAGCTGCCTATGAAATTCCCTCATGACCCACTCCGCCAACCTTTACCTCTGACCAACACAGTGAGACATGGGCAGGGCCTGGGAGGAAGTATTTCAACTTCTTTGCTTCTCTAATGTTCAACAAGCCCCCCACCCCCATTAAACTTTCCATTCTTCCCCTCCCTGGCACGAAGGAGCTAAGAGACAAGCATAGCCAGCTTCTTCTCTCTAGGGCTCTCCATCCCTCCATTCTCCCCTCCCCCCAGTTTACTATATTTTCGGCATACACACACACCCCAACTTGCTGAGTCTCCTTTTTTTCTTGGGGAGGAACAGACATTATTCTAGCACTGGGTTTGGTTGTGGGGCCTGAGTAGACCTCTTCTCCACCTTCTGCTTTTACCCAAGGCAAGGTGCAAGGATGAGGGGCAAAAAAGAAAAGAAACACCAGGGAGAAAATATGGAAGGTTAGGGAGCCCAGAATTGGGAACTTTCTGGGGAACCCCGCTGTTCTTGTTCCAATAGCCCTAGACTATGGTGGCTAAGGTGGGGGGAAGGGATGGGGATAACCTGATGGTAAAAGAGCTGAGGCTCGGGCAAGTGGCCAGCCCTGGGGACATGTAGGTGGGGGCAGGGGTGCAGAAGCCTACCTGCTCAGGTGTGTGCTGGCAAAGGGGCGATGGGGCTCCCAGGAGATACGGGGAAGCCCTCAGCTCGATTCAGGATTCCCCCCTGCTTCTGGATTAGGCTGCTGCAAGAGGCACCGATTCCCGTTGGGTCCTAAAGCCCATGCTCCAACTCACGTTCTCCCCGCCCTCCTTTGCCAGCCCTGGCTGGATCAGTGGGTGCAAAAAGCTGGACCCTTATTTTTCTTTGGGGGCCCAGGGGGAGTAAAGTTGAGTCACAGGTGCGGCTAGAAACTAAGGGGCACCTCCACACACACTACCATGGAGGTGGAGTGGCCTCCAACCCCTTCTGTAGGAATTGGGGTGAGCAGCCAAGGCCTTTCCTGCTTTGAAATAAAAAGGACTTTGATGGCAACAGAAATCTAGTCTAATCCTCTCATTTTGCAGATGAGAAAAGACGTCCAAAGGAGATGGCTCGTCCAAGATTGTGGGAGTCCTGGAGTCAACATTTGAACTTGGGTTCTGTGACTCCAAATCCAATGCTTCCTTGACCCTGGGCTAACTTTGGGTAGTTTGCCTTTTCTTCCTGGCAAAACTATGCAGTCACCTCTGCTCCCTCCCAACCCTTCACTAATGCTCCCCTACTTTATCAATTACTTATACCTAGGAATTGTTGAGACGGCTGAGGAAAACTGGAATTTGATTTCTAACACTGGAGAAAGGATGGCTTCAGAGTTATTGCTAGAAGCTAAGAATCTATGATGAGGAGCAAAGAAGGTATGGGTTAAGTAGGGATTCTATTATTTGGAGAAGGAATACTGGAGCCTGAAGACAACAAACTTTATCCCCTCTAGGGGGATCAGTCTGACCAATCTCAACCCACTGACATAGACCTGGTCTATACTGCCAGTGAGCAATCTTTAGAAAGGACTTTTTTTGGGAGGGGTGTTACATGACACTCACAGGCACCCTTTTAGAAAAGGGGGGTGGAGAACAGATCACTTGGCAAGTTAGATCAACACCAAGGTTATTGACCTAATTTAGGGTGGTCAATCATCCTAAGCATCTTAGAAAATTCAGGTTGGGACAGGGGAGAGGGGCCAGGTAGGTAAGAGGGGTAGAGCAGGGTAAGAATGCACCCCAGCTGGCTGCTTGGTAGCATTTTGTAAGTAGAGTTGCATAGTTCTCCTCAGCTTAGAAAGCTACTGGCGGGAGAACAGGGAAAGTGTCATGGGGTGGAGGGCCAGGGGAGCCCAGGGACAGATTTTAGTGAGAGAGAGGGTGTGGACCTTTCCTTTTTCCTTGAGAGGAGAGGAACTTCAGTGAAGACTATAGGGTCCAGACACCTCCCACCACTAACAAGAGCCAACTGAAGAAAGAAGTAAAAGCAGGCAGGGTGGGGATGAAGACCCTGGGGTGGAACCAGGAAGGGTGATTTGGGGCCAAACCTTTCACCCTGATGTACCTCAGTCCTCCTCAAGCTGTAAAACAAAGCTTATAGTCCTTTCCAGGAAGTTAATAAGTATTTACAAAAGGGCTTGGAGATCTTCAGATCTCAAAATGGGCCACCGCTGTTGTGAGTCCAGTAAAGGAGGTTGTGAATGTGTGTTGGAGTAGGGGTGGGGGAATGGACTAGTGCCCTGCAAAATAAGGACAAAGCCAAGTTTAGGGAAAAGTACAACCCTCAGCCACAGGATATCCTTGTGCCCAGAAATGGAGGTCACCCCCCACTCCCCAGCAACCACCAGAGGCTGGCCCCAGCTGGTTATAGGCATGGCCCAGACCAACAGCTGGTCTTCGTTAAGTCCAGCTTTTTTTCCACCCCCCCACTGGTAGCCCACAGCTTCTGCAGTCCTAGGCTGAGAGGGGGTTGCCCAAACCCAACCTTGTAGCTGGCTCCAGAGTGGGGGTACTGTACCAAAGGCCAAGTGGTTGAGAGGGTCAGAGCAGAAGTCTATCTCTTTCATAAAGAATAGGAAGATGGGAAATAAAGGAGTAAGGGGGTGAAAGGGTGGAGGTGGGGGAATTTAGGGCAAACAGCAGGCAGTGAAGTCAGCTGGATTTAAGCCCAGAAACCCCCACACCCTGGGGCCAAGTCTTACTCTTTACTCTCAGCTCTAGTCTTGGCCAGGCACCAAACTGCAGGGAAGGCCCCGGTTGCCCTTTCCGCCTCCTTGCCTCCCTACCCCCCCCTTATTAAATACACATTTTATCTCTCAGCATCTTCATTATCTTAACTGAAGGAGACAAGCAGTGTATGGCGGCAGTAGAGAGCGTCAGGGGAGGGGGGGGGCGCACAGTGGCGCACCCTTGTTAGAGAGTGCTGATCTAGCTCTTTCTGGCTGTGTGGGAAACAGAGGCGAGATCAAAGGGATTGAGGCTGATTCAGAACTCAATTAGTGCTTTTTAAAAAGGGAGCTCTCTCTCTCGTCCTGCTAGTAGTCAAACTGCCTTCACCCAGGCCCCCTGCATCCAATTAGCTTCTACAGCCAGTGCCCTGGGGCTAAGGCTAAAAACCAGTGGGGAGACAGCCACAGGAGTAGACTCCCACCACCACTCTTTTAGTATTCCTGTTTGAAAATTCACAGAACTTGAGGGTATCTTGACTATGGCATATTTTGGAGGGCAGAATAGGGTGAGTGGTATGGCAAGATAACTTGACAACCTCCCCAAAAAGGTGAAAAAGGAAAGGTAAGCTTAAGATTCTGATAGTTGGCAACTCCCACCCTCTGGGTATACAGTCACAAGACTTCAGCCTCTACCCAACCCGAGGCCCTTTCTTTAATAGCAGAAGCTTCGGAAAGAGCAACGAGGAGGTCGCCTGAAGCAAAACACTAAATCAGAGAGAGGATAAGAACGCATCTGTGAGGCCAATGAATGCCCCACAAACCATACCAAGACACATTTTGAAAGACTGAACACCCTCCTTCTGAAGGGGCCCAGGGGAAGGAAGCCAGTTCACCGCTATAGTGCAAAGGTACCAGTAACATTAACATTTCTCACCTACAAGCCAGGTCTCTCCTTCAAAATGGAAGGTAGCACCTTTGCTTGATTCAAGGAATTTCTCATCAGCAGTCAAATTATGCTAGAACAGAATTCCATCAGAAGGAATTAAAAAAATCTAACTTTTCCTTTCTCGATTCTCATTAGTATTTTAAAAGGGTACTCACAGAAGAGAATTAGTGGGCAAGAGAACAGGGCTTTGATAACTTTTGATCTCTAGATTCCCTAGACCTTAACGGTTCTCTCGCCAGGTATCTAGCCACATGCAAATCCTTAATGAGTGAGCCAGAAATGCTTAGGCAAAACTGGTTCACATTAGCACCTATATTCTTCCACCAGGAAAATCCAAGAGATCCAATGCTCTAACAAAAACTGGAAGGAAGACAGGGAAAATTCACCTGGTACAAATTAAACAGGTATAAACGTACTACACACACACACATATGGAGGTCAGCATCTTTGCCATCATCTCGTACAGAAATAAGCCATCATCCTGGCCAACATTGGCCACCACTAAAAATCCCACCACTTTCAATAGCTCCCATGACTATAGTTAGAAAAGCCAGCAAGGAAAGGACTTTCTTCCTCTACTCAATTTGCTCACCGGCTGTCTGAGTTACACTTAAGACTTCTCTGACAAACACACATCAGCTTCTGTTCCCACAAGAGCAGCTGAAGCCAAGCTGGGACTCTAAGTCTGCTTTACGCATCATTGACAGAATCAACCCCGTTCCAATTGCTGGATTCTTAGGAGCAGCAATGACCTAGAAATTGATTGGGGGTGGGGTAGGGTGAGTAGGATGAAAAGGAAAGTAACAAACCAATGCATATATAGATAGCCCTATATCCTAATATGAAGGGAAAGGGGGAAAAGGGAGAAGAGGATGATTAAGAAATTTAGCCCTTTCTAATCTGCAAATGTGATCTTGGCTGGAAGTCAGAGAGAATACATGGAAGTCCCACTGTGAGTCAAGCCATGTTCCTGACTTGAGCCCCACAGTTAAGAAGAAGGAGCCAAGCCTCAAACACAACGTGGTAGGGAGGCTGCTCCTTTTTGGGCAGAATCCTACTGTGGACACAGAACAGACAGCAGCTGCCCACAGTGTGGAAACAAACTGTAAAGCAGTCATGTCTCTTAAGGCTGCAGCAACCAATAAAATGTAATTTAAATCAAGGCTCGCATCTGTTCCCAATCCCATTCAGTCTCTGCTTTCCATCAGCCCTCGGACAATCTTTGCAATTATTCCTGTTAACTCTTAGGACCCTGGGTAGGATCCAACCTTGAAGGCATGAAACTAAGTATTCACCACTGCCATTTACCTTCAGACAGGTTTCAACACAGGTGTGTGGGGGAAGAGAACGGTATTTAAACCCCTATCTACAGAATAACTTCCGAGACACACACCACGGATGTAGCCTTCATTTCACAACACACACCATAGATATAGTGTCATTTCACAGAGGGCTCTCTCTCTCTTTCTGTGCTCTTCTTCCATCCCATATCACTTGCTGTAACATGGATCACATTGCAGGGATAGAGCAGGCAGAGGCCAACAGATCATTTGGACTTATATCAAGTTCCCAGCCTAGACTCTCTGTGTCAAGAGGAAGGTAGGAGGCACAGCAGGAGTACCTGGGTATTACCCAAGTAGGAATTAAAATACTTGAGACAGTCCTGTCTTCAATCTATGGATAACACACACACATATTTTCTATTTAAAACATTTGTTTGAGATAAGGAACATTTTAAAATCTCAGTTGAACAAAACAAACTTCTAGGACACATTTACTCCCTCAAAAGCCCACCTTTCAGCCCCATCAGTGTTATAATGGCACCCTCTGGTGTACAGACCATACTTTGGCTCAGAAGTTCCAGTAAGTTTACTGGAAACCAAACCCGAAAGAAGGAAGAGATATTAAGTAACCATATGGAAGGGTTTCAGATGAGAGGAAAAAGAGGTGGTTTAAAGAGAAATGTAAATTCATATGAAGCCAGCATAAAGCAAGTAGTTTCTGGTGCCTGAGGGAGGGGTTAAATAGCAGGATTTTTAGCTATACATCCAGGATACATGCAGGAAACTTGAACATTAGACAAATGAACTACTTAAAAACAAACACACAGATAATATTATACAATTCAATAAATATATCCCTATATATAGAGTTAAAACATTCTTTCTCTCAACCTTGGAAGTGCCCAACAATATCAATGGGTCTTAAATGGCACAAAGAACGACAGTCTCCAAAATGTGAACAAAGCAGCACTCCAAAAAGAACTGGAGGCTTTGACCAATACTTCCTCCAATTCAACATGAACATGTGGGTTTTCTGGATGAACTTCTGTTGTCCTCACTGTTCTCATACAGACCCTCAGGGGCTCCATGAATCTTCACTTTGTAAGATAAATTGGATAAAGATACACAAGAGCTGAAGACAGCACCTCTCTTAGCCACATGCTTTTTTTTTTTAACCTTGATGAGTCAAAATAAAGGGACCTAAAGATGTTTTGGTTCTATAGTCATGACTGCACATCTCTTATGAATATAAATTCATCTAGTTCAAGTAAAAACAGGTCATATTTCTGGGACTCCAGGATAGAGTGCACAACGTAGCATATTGCCACAGTTGTGAGGTCCTGTAAAATGCAAGGGGGACACTCAAGGTAAAAGACCAGAAGGATTTAAGGCAATCCATTAGCTAAAATGGTCCCAATTAAGACTCTGTCCTTCAGTGCATGCTCCATCTCCTTTTCTTCAATCTTCAGAGACACCTGAAAAAAAAAAAAAAAGATTCCTTGCTATAAAACCCAAAAAAGCAAAGATAGTAACAAGGGAGTAGCACATGTTATTACATCAAGTGAGATTTCTGCCATGTTAAGTTTCTCTCTAAGGAGAACCCTACTTCTCTTGATTTCCCATGGTGGCTTCTGCTTAGATGTTTCCCCCTCCCACAATTCCCAATCATCACAGATGAGACCTAACATCTAAACAAACCCATACACAACTGTGGGCAACTTTAAAACTGTAACTTCAGCAAAATATAAGGTAATCACAAAACCTTCTTAGAAAGGGCAGCTAAGACCATCAGCATCAAAGACATAGCTCTCCAGAGACAAATGGTACCTTTGTGAGTCGTGTTTCCTTGCTCTTCTTCAATCCTAAAATGCCCCTGGTCTCCAAAAGCCCTGAAAGTGACAAACACTCTGACTGGTCCACTGCTGCCACCTGCTGTTTTCGACAGACTTTGCTATAGGCTTCATGTAACTGGCAGGAAACAAGGAAAAAAATTCTGCTTAAGAATCATATCTCAATAACTCATGAGTTTTGTTAAGGTGTCTGTGTAAAGTTACATAGAGAAAGCACTGCACACAATAGGATAATAAAGATGAACAACTCAAGTCCCCCAACGGTACTCAGGTACTGGAGAAAAGGATTAGAAATGGAGAAAAGATCATTGAGCAACTCTCTTCCTTAAATCTCCAGGGGAAGTAAGGTCAGCTAGCTTCAAGCTACAGTCAGAACAGTTATCTGCATAAAAATCAACAGATCACTTATCCAAATACGTTTGTGAGCAATAATCCACTTTAGATTTACATCTAACTAGGGAGAACACATCACATTCAAAATAGTAGTTATGTCTTACTATTTTCCCAAAAGCCTAGAAAGTAATCCCCATCCCAACCCCACCAACTTTATTGCATTCTTTCTAATTTACCTTCCCCAGGGTGACCTCTTTGGCTTTCAGCTGTCTGGTCAAGAGCAACAGAGAACAAACCAGAATCTTCTGTTGAAGAGGAAAGGAATCCTGAGCTCCTTCTTGGCTCAAGGCCATTCTGCTGCCATAAGTGTCTGAGATGACCTGGGATATATGAATAAGACCAACCCGCTTGGGAAATGAAGACTGGCCTGATGACTTAGCAGATTTACCTGAAAAATAAATTAAATAATTCAGTTAAAATTCAACAAACATTTAAAAGCCATAAACTCAGGATACATAGAAGGACAAAGACACTCACACACACAAATTTCCTGCTCTCAAGGAGCTCACAAGGGAGGAGGGGGAATAATTATTTATGATGTATACAGCTAAGTAAATATAAAGGAATCTCAGGAGAGAGGGAGACCAGGAAAGGGAATGCATTCTAGACATAGGGGACCAGCAGTGCAAAGGCGTGGAGATTAGGGATAGCATCTTGACTTCAGAAGAATAACTAGTAGGTCAATTTGGTTAGAATGTAAAGAGAATGATATGAAAGGTAGGTTAGAAGCTAGATTGCACAGACTGTTAAATGCCAGACTGAGGAATTTGTACTACATCCTAGAGATAACAGAGATTTATTAAAGTTGTTTTGAGTAGGAAAATCACAGTCAGGAATATTAATTTAACAGCTATGTGGAGCATTAAGAGAAGGGAAGAGACTAAAAGAAAGGAGATCAATTAAGAAGCTATTATAATAGTCTAGGTAAGAGGTGATAAAGGTATGAACTGCCTTTGTAGGAGTAGCGGCCTTGTGAGTAGAGAGGAGACAAATTCAAGGAATGTGGAGGCAGAACTGACAAGATCTGGTAACTAACTAAATATCAGGAATGAAGAGAGAAGGAGAAGTCAAGGATGACTAAGAATGTGAATCTAGATAACTGGAAGGACGTTGTTATCCTCAATAGGAAGAGGAAAATTCAAAGGAGAGATGAGCTTTGGGGATAAATGTAATAATGTCTATTTTGGACTAAATTTGAACTGCTAATGGCACATCCAGGTGGAGATATCCAGTTGGCAATATGAGACTTGAGTTTCAGGATAATGATTAGGGTTGGATATATAGATTTGCAAATTATCTACATAGAGATGAATTGATAAAATGAGATGAAAAGAGGAAGGACAAGATGGATGATGATCCAGAAATGGAAACTGGAGGAGTGGTTAGATAGGGAGGATGAAAAATAAGAATGAAGGATGATATAGAAGTATTTTGAGGTATGGAGTAGGGTACCCAAGACTGATGGTCTCTATTCTCTCAGTGAAATAGGGGGCAAGATTCTTAAATGAGGAGGGGAGGGGTAAATGAGAGGTATTTTGAGGCATAGAGTAGGGTACTTCAAGACTGATGGTCTTTATTTTCTCAATGAAGTGGGAGGCAAGATTCTTAAATGAAAGGGATGGGAGGGATGGCATAGGAGGTCTAAGGAAAGAGAAGGTTTGGAAAAGCCACCATGAAAAAGGTCAAGAATCTTAAGGGAAATAATGAAAAGAAGTAGGGAGGGAGGGAATCTAACAGTATCACATGTAAGATTATAAAAAGTCACTACGGAGTTTATGAAGGAAAATCAATCAGGGAATTGCTGTTTAGCAACAGAGGCCCAAAATTAGCAAACAAATTTGTAGAGGACCTTGTTATCATTTTTGCAGTATTTTCCCCAGAAGTATGCTGATGTAAGTGAAGACAGATGGGGGTGACCCCAGGGTTGGGGTAAGACTGGAGATAGAGCAAGAGAGCAAGGGATTCAAAGGTAGAAGACAGTATATAATTGAAATAGTCCACTAGGGTCAAGAATGTGAAAAGAGGAAAATGAAACCATAGCATGCAGAGCTGACAGACTAGAACTGGGAAAGATGGAGGGAGTAGAAAAGACAGTTCTAAGTGCACTTTCTTAAGTGCTAAGAAAAGGCAGTGCTACCTCCTAATGGGTAGGAGGTTAAAGAGGGATTTTACACCTGGATCATGTAAATAGCAGTTATGCTGTAATCAAAGGTATGGCTGAAGTACAGCAAAGATAGAGGTCATAAGAATTGAGGAGGTAGACTGAGAGGCCAGGGTACTGAGACAACATTGATGTGTTTATACTGAAGTCTACTAGTATGAAGGCAGAGATTGGACTGAGATAGATACTGAACACTTTGAGAAAAGAGGGAGAATGATTTGGAGGTCAGTACTACAATATGGATCTGGACTATATAATACAGACAGATGGAGTATGCCTCAAAGAAACTGCTGAGTGCTGGTGGCAGAGTGGGAAAATTTTTTTTAAAAGATTTAGCAAACGGTAGTAGGTTACAACCATTGTGATCTAAGTAGATGTAGACAGTGACAGAGCAGAGGTTTCACTATCCCGCTTAAGATCATGAGATTAGAGACTAAATATTTGGAGTGGTAAGAGACTGGAAAATGCCCTGACTATGACAGAAGTCACCCTTCTGGTCACAGCAGTGTGAAACCCAATCCTGTGGAAATCATTTAATGCCAGAGGAACAAAGCTAGCTGAAGAGGGGGAAAGATTGGTCAGAGAACTGGCTAATAAAGGAATGGAAGAATTGCTCCAGATGAGAAGAATTCCCAAGGCAAAGGCAGTCACTCTATTTGAGAGTAAGGAATGACAATGATGTGAGTTCTTGCTCAGATAAGTACTGGAAATGTCCCCGGTACTTGGAAATGATTAAGTAGGTGAATGTGAATGGCAAAGCTAATCAATCCTACATCATTCCCATTTTCCATCTTGATTTACTCACCCAAGTGACCTACAATGAAGAAATAATTGTGAAAACATCACTGTCTGTCCTGGTAGATGTCACCATCTTAAAATTGGAGTTTGTATTAGAGAAATTATCAAGAAACTGCTTCAGAACCATGGCAATTGAAGGAGATCTAGCCCTTCTGTATTTAGCCATGAGACAGAGGAAGGATCTGTTCTGTAAAAGGCTTAACCTGAAATCATTCAACTAAGAGGATCCTCCACTTTTTCCTCAAGTTGCTTCCAATTCATTGTAGCAATTGGGATGATAAAGACCTAACTCAGGGCAGGTGATAGAAATAAACAAAGATCACATTCTAAATGGAACAATTGGAAATAAAATTTCACAATTCCTAAAGGCCAAGAAAAAGAAACCAGAAGACCAAGCCTACCCCCTACCAGTGGTTTATTGTGCGACCTGTGGAACTACCTTTACTCAGATTCATCTACAAAACTAAAATTTTCCCAAAGCTAGTAGGGAGCTAGAAAGGTAATGTAAATTAATGTTTAGAAAGTATATATGACCAAGTACATACTAAAAAAAAAAAAAGGAAGACAACAAGTAATTACAAGGGAACCAATTAATAGTTTGGGCCAGGGGATCAATAATTACTTTTGCTCTAAGCACCATTAAAATCCTGAAGACCACTGTCAAATTCAAAGAGATAATCAGTGAAGAAAAAAATAGAAAATTTGAAAATAGAAAAAAAAAAGTACATATAGTGGGATATTATAGAATGCTAAGCCCCTCGGGCAACACTTTGTGGCATTACTGTTACCCTTTGCTGACTACAGCTAGCCCAGGAACTAAAAGTTTAACAGCAACATTTCAGAAATATTATTTACTCCCCCTTATTCCCAAGAAAAACTCATTGTTCTAAAAGAGACGAGTACAAAAGGAAAACAGAAGAGAAAGAAACAAGTGGCTCAAATTGTTCTACTGACACAGATTAACAACTTCAGAAACAAGGAACTATGGTGTATAGCCACTCCTTACTTCACCTCTGTCTCAGAAAGAAGGGAATGAAGGAGTCAGAAAGGCATGCAAGTATTGTGATTTTAGTAATGATTTGCTCTAGCCCTCATTTTGCTGGGCTAATAGACTCACTGCACTCTCACCCTACTGGACTTGTTTAGCTTAAGTTATCCTAAGCTGAACTTACTTCCCTTTCTAACTTCCTACCCACCTCAACAGTTACTGGCCTTTGCTCTCATACCTACATTAAGATACAAAATGTGCTCAGTTCAAGTCCACAGAAAAGCATAGCTGACCATATTGTCTGCCGTTTTCATTTCCAGAGTTTTGGAAGGCTATCCCTAAGCATTTATGTAATACCCTGGGGGACTTACTTCCAGTAATGCATGAAATATAGTACTGGCAGGCAAGACAGCAATCAGGGTAGATGAAATTGACCAAAACACACACACACACACACACACACACACACACACACACACACACATACACACACACACTTACTTTCACTTTGCACATCATATCCTCTCTCCTACCTCTTTCCTCAGAAAAATCAAGCTTTCATTTAAGAAGGAAGACAGCAGGGAAGATAAGCCACTTACATTCAGACAGTGGTTTGAGGACAGTCTGGTTTCTGACATCTGACTCTACAATTTCAACAGCTCTCCTGTAGGACAGATATTTCTAAAATTATTTTTTGCTGAGCCAAACAAAACACCACTAAACATTTGAAAGTAAACCCTTTAACTGAAAACAATGGGTTTTATACAATTTCTTAAAAGACAAAAATTGGGTTGTCTCAGCTAACACAGTCTTTACTAACCCAAAATAATTCAAGTACCAGGGAACGAGATACTTCAACAATATGCAGTTCCTTTAAATGGCTGCCAACTAGGTCATCATACATGAGGACAATGAGCCAACACTAATGTTTTAAAAGTAAGTCAAAATGGGGAGAAAAGCAGCACTCCTTTCCTGCTCAAACCCTACAACCTTTAACCAGGAAGTTTGCTGACCAGGGGAGATGTTCAAATTCAGGACCATGCAATTTAGTACTATGAAGGACTTACTATTCCAATGCTCTCTCCAAAGTACTTTGACCACAGGAAGTCATAAGCCAGACCTGTATCTCCTGCATGGCAGTGGGGGGAGCCTGGACCAGTGGGCCAGCTCAGCAAGTATCATTTTAATGGACCCAGTGTCCCTACTGGGAAGGAAGTAATTTCATCAGCCAGCGCAGAGGATTTCCCTGGCAGGAGGGAATGGGGGATGGGAAGAGAGAGAAAGTGGTCTAGGGCACAAGTGTGGGAGAGCACAAACTGGAGGAAAAGGGTACTCACAAAATCGAGTGAAGAAAAAAAAGTCTAAAGGCAAAGATGGTTCAGGTCCATAAATAAACCTGCTTGAGACCAGCTAATGGAAAAGTAAACTGGAGTCTTTTTTAATACAAATGTAATTAACCAATCTATAATCACCACAGGGAGTGCCAGCAACATCTCATTTGTTTCTCCCTCTGTAGGTAATGGACTGATAATGTTTCAGACATTAACACGGTCGAAATGCAGAGCTCCCCACTGAGAAACAAGTCCTCCTTTCCGAGCATAAAAAGCAGCAGAATGGAGCCTCTTAAGTCACATTCACTTGAGTTACAAGAGACAATTAACAGCATTTTTTTCTTTTTTTAATAAAAGCGGCCAACAGCGCTATAAATTACCTGCAAACATCTAGTGCTTTTCGAGCATCTCCTGACACAGCAGAGATTTTTCTAGCACAGAACTGAATTGCAGCATTGTCCAGAACCTGATCACTGGATACCTTTAAATAAGACAAAGCACAAATCAGGGTCATCTCTCAATTCTAGGCCCCAGTTACACAAATATTTTCATACGAAATCTCAAACTGACAGGTTCCCCAGTGCATTCTATGAAATACTTTTCTGGTCAAAAGGAATTAAGATTTCCAGAGAGCCAATGTTTACACATTAAACTGTTTTTCAGAAAGATAGAATATATGGTTTCATGACATGAAAACAACAAAATAAAACATCCTTCTACATGAGAAAGTTTCTCACAGGTTCAATTTCTCAAGGTATAAGTATGAGGGAAAAAATCTGACTGAATCCAGTTTCCCCTCTCACTCATGAACTTTCTTTCCACTATAACACAGAGCATAATTTTAGAAAGTAAAGGCTACAAATAACTTTAAAAAGAACTGTTTTATTAGATGCCCCCAGTTTTTGTTACCCCCAAAGTAACCTGAATTTTGTCAAGAAAATAATTTCCAACAGATGCTGCTCACCTGCTTAAGTCGGTCCTGTAAGATGGTAGCTATCTGCTCTTTTGTATAAGGTGGGAAGTTCACCAGCTGTGGCCTGAACTTTGCTCTAGCTTGAAGTCTGGGTAGGATTCTATCAGTAAGATCCAGGGAATTAGCAATACCTACAGAGGTTATTAATGCACCAGTTAGCCAAGTAGTCACTTTCAGACCCCTGGAAAGTCTCAAGTTTTCATGCTAAATGCCATTTACTCTTCCAACCCAGTATCCCAAGTGACAATTTCCCACTTGGTCCCTTCTACTCATTGGGCAAGATAGGAATTTCATCACCCTAAAGGAAATTATTCACAGGCTAAGAGAAAAGAGTAATGATGCTCAATTATTTGCACTACTGGAAAAAATCAGGTAATCTCCCAAATTTATATATTATCTCTGGAATACAATGTTACACATCGTTTTTATGTAGATTTAGCTCTGGTTATGGCTAACTTAAGCTAGCATCAGTATTAACTTGCTGTCTCAAAGCACCCTCTGGCAAGGCAGAAGCACAAAACCTAAAAACAAACTAGAAAACAGGGGGCTCTAAATCTTGGAATACTTACCTTCCTCTGAGGTTCAAATCAGATACTATATCTACTCTGTAAAGCTTGCCTTGATTCTTTCAGTTGTACAAGTTCTCTTTCTCTTCTACCTCGTATTTGCTTTTCTAGATATATACTGCACCTTTTCCCCCTGTCTAGAGAATGTAAGCTATTTGAGGGAAGGGACTCCCTTGCTCTTTATCTTTATCCTCCAGTACCCAGCAGTGCTAGTGTTTTCTGATTTTATATAAGAAATTAATGGCAGAGAACTCACAAATTCTTAAATTTAAAGGTAAAAGACAATGAGGACTAACCAATCAACACCAGATGGGAATTCCTCAGCCAAGGCCATTCAAACAATGTGTATAACACATCCTGTCCTTTGCTGTCCAACTGATCCATTTCATCCAACACCAATAAGCTACGTATACAAAAAAGAAATCAGTGGCTATGTTAATCTTTTAACAGAAACTTTGAATTGAGTCCAATCTCAAGCTTTCTACATCCATTTAAGGCTAAGCTATTTGGAGAAGCTCACAATGCCCTTCAATCCAGTCACTGATATAAAATTTGTTTTCCTCCCAAGAATCAGCAAAATCTAGATGCTCTAAAGTAATTTTCATTTTTTTTAAAAGGCAGGTTAATGACCTGCACAAGGTCACACAGTTGGTAAGTGTCTGAGTCTATATTTGAACTCAGGTCCTCCTGACTTCAGGAGGAAGCTCTATCCACTGTGCCACCTAACTGCACCAATTTTAATGATTCTTGAAATTATTTTCCTACTTATAGAAGTAGACATTGCATTTTATTTTTCTCTTTCTTCCCCCTTGAGCTCCTACCCCCAAATTATTTCTTGTTCAATGCATGAATGAATCACTTATGAGGAAAAGGGATTTATAATTATAAAACTGTCATTACTATTCACTCAGATTTGGACACCATTCAAGGTTGAGCAACAGTAACCAGAATACCCATCATGGAACATTAGGATGTGGGTATACAGAGAAAAGATTTCCAGAATTATACAGAGCAATACAAACCCAGGTGATACTTACAACATGGGGGCCTTCTCTGAAGTCATATGTTTTTCCAATTTCCTCATCAAGTCCTTCCCAGATGACTTGGATATGCTTTCCTGACAGATCTCCTGAGCAATAGCTGGGAATACAGCCTGGGAGGTCCTCAAGGACATACAATTTAGCACTACAATTTTAGTATCTTCCAGTTCTTCCTAGAAGTATGCAAACACAGGAGAATATCTTTAACGTTAACTAGAGAATCAATGGAACCAAAAAATGTCTGAGGTTTCAATAGCACTCAAGGTAAAGAGAAATCTGATGCCCTCTACTCATTTCCACTCCCTTAATCTTCAAAGTTCAAATGAGGTGATTACAAGGTATTGATGACTTTGGCATGCAGGTCATACCTTACAACCCACTAAATACCTTCAGGTCCTGCAGAATCCGGTTTAAGCATGCTGTTTTGCCAGTTCCAGGAGCACCAGAAACATAAAGGCTCCCAGCTTTTTTTCCACAGATGTGTTCTTTCAGGAAATGTCTGATGACATCCATCTCTTTCTCCCTGGCAGGCAGTCTATCTGGGACAGCTGTATTCAGGACCAGCTTTGCTTGTTGGTAACAAGTGCCTATTCCAGACGTAAAGGGACAATTAGACACAACAGAAGGTGACTGAGAAGACCCACTGGGTTTTATTCAGAGAAAGTCATCAGCCTTGTTTATGAGGCTGCACTAACAGCTGTCATATAGACACTAACCTTCTTGCTTGAATAGCCCAATACACACAGATTCTTTCTCTAGTGGGCAACTGTGCTCAGAATTCCTTGATCTCCTTTGACCTTTTTGAACTGGAGAGAGTTCCTTGTCCTGATGGACCACTGCTAGGTCTCTTTTGCTAGGAGAACTAATTTTCAACTGATTGTCAAATACTAGTCCACGCTTCTTAGAGGCAAGTGGAAGAACAGGACCATTCTCTTTCTTACTCCGTTTTGAAGGTGAACAAGTAAGCATATGGAGAGTGTTGCATAGGTTGTCATCTCCTGAAACATATATTAAGGCCAAAATTCATTATGAAATACAACAGTTATAAAGCCCTACTTATATGTAAGATTCTATGAATAGAAAGAATAAAAAGAAAAATCAAAGAAAGAGGAAAAGGACCCATATATACAAAAATATTTATAGCAGTTCTTTTTATAGTGGCAAAGAATTGGAAACTGGGGGGGTGCACAGCCATAAATTTGCTGAACAAGTTATGATATGTGAATGTAATGGAATACTATTGTGCTGTAAGAAATGATGAAAGGGACCATTTCAGAGAAACCTGGAAAGGATTTGTATCAACTGATAAAAAGTGAGGTGAGTAGAACCAACAATGTATTAAATAGCAACAATACTGTAAAGACAAACAATTTGGAATTTGGAATTCAGATCAACACAATGATCAACTACAGCTCCTGGGAACTCATGATAAAACATGTTGGCCACTTCCCAAAAGGAAAGTGATGAACTCAGAATGTAAATTAAGAAAAAAAATTTTTTCTAACATGGCCAGTACAGGATTTTTTTTGCTTGACTATACATGTTTATAACTAGGATTTTGTTCTTCCTGTTTTCTCAATTGGAAGGGGTGGGGTAGAATATAAAGAGAATGGGAGGGAGAGAAGGTAGCAGAAAATAAAATAAAATAAAATACAATTTCAAAGAAAGAACAAAAACAGTACCAGAAGAGCCTAGATTCCACTAGGGAAGAGAACATGTACCCAGAGAAGTAAATACAAAATAATCTGATAAGGCATAAAGGACTAATAATTAGGGAAATCAGGCTTTGTATAAAAAGTGGTACCTTATGTGAGATAAGTTAAGAAAGCTAAAGATTCTAAAAGGTGGAAGTAAGGAAGTAGTGGGAGATGACTTTGCAAAGGCACAGAGATAAGAGGCAGAATGCTAAGTTTTGAAAAACTAGTTGGCCAGTTTAATTGGAATGCATGATGAAGAGTATCACATAATAACTCTGGGAAGGTAGAATGGAGCCAGATTGTGTTGGATTTCAAATGCTAGGCTGAGAGATCTGTATTTTATCTTAGAGGCAATAGGGAATTACTTGCAGTGAATGGTAAATGGAACCCCCAAAGCAATTTAAGAGATGATCTGCCATCTGGCCCAACCCAGCAAGAGATGAATTTTCCACTTCATTGTCAGGACTTGCTAAAAAGTAGACTCAAAATCCATGGGAAAAAATGAGAAATCACTACTTGGGAAACAGATTGCCTACCTCACCCTAAAGCTAAAAATGTTTTTAAGCAAAGCAGCTACCCGTCGCAACCTGCCCCACCAGATGGCGCCAGTTCATCATCTTCTTTTAACACCCCATAGTAATCACCTTCAGAAGGGGTTATACAAAGTACAAAAATTGGTGAGGAGGGCTATTCTCAAAGAAGTGTGTTCTTTAGAAAGAATCTACTTGTTCTTTTCTGTGATGATAATGGCTCATTATCACAAGGTTATTTAAAAATAAAAAATAATCCCAAGAGCTAGTGAGATATTGGGGAACTAGAAGTCAGGGCTCAAGTATAACATCTGGCTTAAAATTTTATACAATAACAATATCATAAAAAACAAACAACTCTGAAGACTTAAGAACTCTCATCATCTAAACAATCCACCATTATTCCTGAGAATTTATGATGAAACATGCTACCCACTTCCAGACAGAGGTGACTGGCTCATGATTGCAAATCGACATACACTTTTGGACATGGCCAATGCATGCTTCACTACACCCGTGTATTACAAGAACTTTGTTTTTCTTCCTTTTTCAACTGAAAGCTGGACAGGGAAAAGGTAAACTATAGTTAATTGAAAAAAATTTTTTAATAAAAAAACCCGTCTAGCTCAGAATACGACCTCTGAAATCCCTTCTGGCAACTTTGCAGACACTTAGGGAGAAACCAGCTGAATTCTGGAAACTGCTGCAAACACCTGGAAGTTAAAAAAAAAAAATCGAAAAGCCACACAGAAAACTGCAAGTCAAAGAGCTGCATCTATGGTTACCTAGTCGTTTCCTGGGACTGAGGGGCAGGATTTTAACGTTGGGGGTGGGCAGCATATTCGACGATCTGACATCTCCACGGTTTTTCCCTTTGCCTAACGTCCTAGACGCTTTCTTCTTGCGAAAGTCAATGGTGGCCTGAGATTGGGATCTGGTGTTGGGCATGACGACAATACACTCAGAGCTATAAAGTAAACAGATTCAACAGCTCAACAAACATTTAATATGTACCTGGGGGTAAGACAATGTGGATGCAAAGACAAAAGGGGAAAGAAGGAGTCTCTGCTCTCAAGGAGCTTCTCTGCTACTGGGGCGGTTGGTTCTCAAAGTGCAGTCCTCAGGGAAGCCCTGAGGGTCACTCGGTCAGAGCTACTTTCGTAAAAACACTAAGACTTTTAATTTCTAATAGGGTGAATATCCATAGCTATAAACCATACAAATAAAAGTTATTTGGAAGAGGTTTTCAATAATTTTTTTGCGTATAAAAGGGTCCTAAGGCCAAAAAAGTGGAGAACCGCTGTACTAGGAGATAATTTAAACTGGTAAGTAAACACAAGCTAACTTGAGCACTAATAATAATAACTAGCACTTCTATAGTGCTTTAAGGGCACTATAGGGCTTTACAAATAGTAGGAGTCAGTGAAGGGCTCTCTCCCTCACACACACAGACAACCCCCCCCCCCCCCCCCCCCCCCCCCCCCCCCCCTCTCCACCCTTTCCTAGGTGCGCCCGGCCCTCGGCCTCCGCCCGAGCCCCTTCCCCTCCAGGACTATCCTCCTCCCCGCCACCCCCAGGCCTGGACAGGGATCTGAGCTACGGTCGCCCTCCACCCGCTCCGGCTCCTCGCCCTGCTAGCTTCCTCACCTCACTTCACGTAAGCTCAGCTCAGCTCAACTGAACTCAGCTCTACTCAGCTACTCCCGCCACACAGTTCCGAAGCTCTTTCCGTAGCTCGCGCCAATTCCTCTCAGCTGAGAGCTTCCCGTTTCCCGCCAGAGCCGGACCGCTCCGCTGATTGGTTGGCGTCCTGAAGGCGGGGGGGAAGGCTGCCTCGCTCCGAGGCTCACTTCCCCTGCTCCACGCCTACCTCCGTTGAACCAATAGAAAAGCCCCAAGTCTCCGGCGCGCCGCGAGGTTGCATCCCCTGGGCGGGAACCACATCAACATCCGGTTTCTAAGCGTAAAGTCAAGGACGTAGCGGAGACGGCAGGATACGGCAACAGGGAAGGGGCCGCAAAGGTCTCTGGGAATTGTAATCTACGATGAACACACAATCCGTCTTCACCTGCTAAAGCCAACTCACGATTCAGTTTCTGGGTATTAAAGGATTTTTCCTTTAAGGAAATAGTACCCCAAAAATGTGGGCATCAGCTACTTTTTCTCACAGCATGTACGACACATGAGAGAATGCATACTTAAGATTTCAGTTTATCTTTTCTACTGCAAAACCGCAACTTCCTCCTCCTGGAAACCACAGGTAATCTTAAAAGGTCTACTCTCGGCCTAAGGGAAGGAATATAGGGATATGGTTGGGTTTTCAGAAATGGCCCCAGGATCCCCCCCGAGCCTCTGAGATAGGAGATAGGTCAAGTACCTTCCCCTTACTAACAAAAACCAGGAGACTTAAACATCAATCCATGCCAAACATCAATCAGGGTGGTTTGGCAACTATTAATTAATTAATCTTTTCTTCCATAAGTATTAAGCTGTAATGGGTACAAATGAGTATGGCCGAGATCCACAGGCCAACTCCAGAACGTCAAAGAGCATCCCACACAGACCCTTGGGTTCCAATAAGACCAAAACCCATGGGCAGCTGATGTTAATGATCAACCGATGCTTATTTTTTCAGCTTGATCTTTCAACCTTTGATCTCTAATGAGAGTGTTGAAAACTGTCACAAGGAGTCCAGATTGAAACCTTCAACTGACGGTGTTTAGTACTGGGAGGATAAAGAGAATAAAATACAGATCTTAATAAGCTGCCCCTCTAAAGAGGAAGTGGAGAACTAAGGGTTTACTTGCATGCCCTCCCAAGGAGAGGTCTGCATTTAGTTTTAGGAAGTAGGTGGGGATGCACTATTTACAATTTTCTGAAGGGCAACACCACTTTGACCTCCTGAAAACTCTTGCTGAGTAACATGATACGGTGAGGGTGATAAGCCAGCTTTCCAGATGAGTTGTTGGGCATGTGGATATGCCTCAACTAGGAGCCAATCAACTGTAAATGAAAGCCTCTGCAGATGTCCGAAGTATCACCACAGAAATATGCCTGATTCTTAAAACATCCCAATGCTCCTACCTATGGCCCTCAAACCTAGGGCAGGCACAGATGTGAGATCATCCAAATTGATCCAATGATCTACTAAAGAAAAGGTTTTCCTCCACAACTTTCCTTTGAGGGAGCCTGACATGAAATAGGGTGTTCAGTTCTCCAAATTTCTGCCTGAATGTTACTGAGAAACCAACTCCTTCCCCAAAGCCAGGCTACCAGAGAAAAGAAGTTTGTTCAGGAAAGGCATCCCATAGCTGGATGGAAAAAAAAAAAAGCCACCTTTGGCTCCAAGCAGCTGTGCCTCACTCATAATTACAGTAAGCAGACCTGTGGCCCATCTCCTAATGCCTATTGCATGGTGTCATGGAAGAATAAAATCATACAAGAAGGACTTGTCAGCATTCTTTTGTACACACCAGAGGGGAGACACCATTTCCTCTGGACAAAGGAACTCCTAAGGTTACCAAGTTAAGGATTATTTCAGCAAGCATTTTTTGGTGGACTGTATGAAGTCGACTAGGGAGCACCAGAGCCAGGAAATATGCTACAAGTTACTTATTCATGTGAATGACAGGTTTAAGGAAGCAGAGATTCTGCCCCCTTCTTCTCAACTCCTCTCCCTCCCCTCATTAACTTAATAGATTTTTATGTGTAAGTGATTCACATACATACCACACAGCGAATGACTGAAATTCATCCTTCAAACCTCAGCTTTTGTTTAGAAAACATACTTTGGACAGAGGTCTTAATTTTCACACCTAAGTCAAAGTTCAGGTGAGTAATCCTATCTTTGAACTAAAAGCTACCTGAGAACAACCAACACCCACATACTCATGCACATTCAAAAAGATTACCTGCTTTTCCCTCACTTTCTTTCATTCCCTAAGTATTCTACCACCAAACACATCCTGGAGAACCAAGAACGGTATTAAGAGCTCATACCTGTATCTTAGGGGACAAATCTAAAAGAACTAAAAAGTCCCTGAAATCTGAAAAAGGCAAAATCAGGTGCAGGCACAAATTAGCAAAGGCATCAAATATCAAGGCTACACTCACTACCACAGTGTACAACTTTAGAATATGATTTAGCCAAAAAGAGGAAGGAAATGAATAATAATATATATTTCACATCAGTATTTGAGCTTTACTATTACAACACACTTTCACATACATGACCTCTTTTGATTCTCACAATCTTGTGAGTTAGGTAACGTACATCATCATATCCCATTTCACCCAGGAGGTTAAAATGATTTGGTCTGTAGGCCTAAGGGCTAGTCAGAAGTGGGGATCCTTCAGCCTTGAGGCCACATGTGGCCCTCTAGGTGCTCAAGTGCAGCCCTTTGACTAAATCCAAACTTCACATAACAAATCCCCTTAATAAAAGGATTTGTTACGAAAAATGGATAATTTTGATTACATTAAATTAAAAAGGTTTTCCATAAAGCCAATGCAACCAATATTAAAAGGGAAGCAGAAAGCTGGGAAACAGTTTTTACAGTCAGTGTCTCTGATAAAGGACCCATTTCTAAAATATATAGAGAACTGAATCAAATTTGTAAGAATACAAGTCACTCCCCAGTTGATAAATGGTCAAAGGATATGAACAGGCAGTTTTCAGATAAAGAAATTAAAGTTATCTATAATCATATGAAAAATGCTTTAAATCACTATTGATTAGAGAAATGCAAATCAAAATAACACATCACACCTATCAGATTGGCTAACATGACAAAACAGGAAAATGATCAATGCTGGAGATGATGTGGGAAAACTGGAACACTAATGCATTGTTGGTGAAATTGTGAACCATTCTAGAGAGCAATTTGGAAGTGTGCCCAAAGGTCTATAAAACTCTGCATACCCTTTCATCCAGCAATACCACTACTAGGTCTGTATCCCAAAGAAATCATAAAAAAGGGAAAAGGACCTACATGAACAAAAATATTTATAGCAGCTCTTTTTGTGGTGGCAAAGAACTGGAAGTTGACGGGATGCCCATCAGTTGGGGAATGGCTGAACAAGTTGTGGTATATGAATGTAATGAAATACTATTGTTCCATAGGAAATGATGAGCAGGTGGATTTCAGAAAAACCTGGAAAGACCTAGATGTGATGTGAGATGTGAGAATGAAGTGAGAACCAGGAGAACATTGTACACAGTAACAGCAACATTGTGTGATGACTAACTTTGATAGACTTAGCTCTTTCTTCTCAGCAGTGCAAGGATCTAAGACAATTCTAAAAGACCCATGATGGAAAATGCTATCCACATCCAGAGAAAGAATTATGGAGTCTGCATGCAGATCGAAGCATACTATTTTCTCTTTGTTTTTACTTTCTCGTGGTTTTTCCCTTTTGTTCTGATTCTTCTTTCACAACATGACTAATGTGGAAATATATTTGTTTAATGTGATTGTAGATGTATAGCCTATATTAGATTGCATGCTGTCTTGGGGAGGGGAGAAGAGAGGAAGGGGAAAAATTTAGAACTCCAAATCTTAAAGAAGTGAATGTTAAAAACTAAAAATAATTTTTAAAAAGTGGAAAAAAATAAAAGGATTTGTTCTGTAAAACTTGGACTCAGTCAAAAGGCTGCACCGAGGACCTAGAAGGCCACATGTGGCCATGAGGTCTCAGGTTCCCCACCCCTGGAGGTGGCAGAGCTGAGACTCAAGTCCAGGTCTTCTGATTTAAGACTGGTGTTCTTTTCACATTAGCATATTTCCTTAAGGAAGAATGAGAAGACCCCTGGAGAGTTGCAGGTGCCTGTGTCCAGCCTATGGGCAAAACAGGAAATTCAAGAGGTGGTAAGGTCTTCCTCCCTGCCCTCCCCACCCCCATTCCATTGCCCTGGGGTGGGACTCCAGATATAGCACACAGATTTTCGGTTTGATTTGGTTTGTAAAATGAGGTTTAATTAAATAGCTGCATGGCACCCAGAAGGGAGAAGTAAGTGTACCAAAGAATCCAACCTGAGACCAGACTGTACATCTTGGGGGGAGGGGAGGAAGGGAGAAAAAAATCAACACAACTAGGGAAGGAGAATCATGGATCAAAACATAACATCCATATATTCATACAATAAATTATTTTTAAAAATCCATCTACATGCAGACACTACACACACACACACACACTCTCACACTCTCGAGCACACATGTACACACACTATCTCTCATCATTCTGGGTGTATTTATACAGTGTTGATTACTGTGACATCCATGCTTGTCACTCTAGGGGAGAAAAAGAGGTAGGGAGAAAGAGAAGCTGGTCCTCTGCCACTGGTGGAATGAGACTCACAAGGATTAGAGAAGCAGCCCACCAGGTCTACAAAGATGTACAGAGGAAGAAAGAAACAGCAGGAGACAAGAGAGATTTAAATTGCTTCAGTCCAAGAGGAATACAGAGCACAGATGCCTGACATAGGGTAAAGGCACAATGAATGTGGAGTTGAATGGATCCAAAAACTTCCTTCTATTCAACAGTTTTCCATTTTTTTTTTGTTTTTGCACATTCTTGCTTTTGTTGTTTTAAAGCAGATGAATTTCAAAGGCAATGTTGCAGTGGGCCAATTCTCTCACATTCCCAATTCTAAGGAATGATTGGCAGGGAGCCACCCTGACCTTAGAGCCAGGGGAAGACCAAGACTGGAATGTAAGGAATTTGGTTTGCCATTGATCCCAGGTTGGGTTTTCAGGACAGACAACTCAGTGTAGTGCCATTAAAAATAAAAACAGATCCTTAGACAACCCCTATTTACCTCCCCTTAGCCCCCTCAGGGTAAGAGAACTATGGGGACACATTTCCTCCCCCATTCCAAAATTCACTTAGTCTATGAGTTATTTCAAGTGATCAGGATAATTTAAAATATACCCCAGCCCTGAGTTACTCTGTAGCAATGCTTAAGTCTATTTACACATTTTCTTCTTACCTCTCCCTAGAGGTTCATTTGGGCTTCAAGTCAGGAGGCCAAAGACAGGTCCTCCCTGCCCTTCGCCAAATAAAGACGGCTGGGATGTGTTCCTAGGAACTCTACAGCCACTCCAATAGCCTAAGAGCCCTGGTTTCAGGAAAAGCAAAGGTTTGAAGCTTGAGCAGCATTCCAACCCCCTAATACACAGAACCACACACAATGTCAAAGTGCTTTGATCTGGGTAGATTAGCAGAAGTAGAGGGGTACTGCTCTCATTTAGACTTGAGGCTACCCATCTGCTTTGCAGCCAGGGCAATAGGAAACAAATATTAAGTTTTTCCCATTAGGGAAAAAAAAAAACAAACCCAACCAGGGGGCTTTTAACTCAGCTTTCTGATGAGCAGAGCTGGGCAACATCTCTTCCTTCAGAGAGGGGACATAAGGGTTTGTTGACTGGGAGTAGCCTCAACATGAGACCCACCCAATCTTCAACTAAGGAGGTAACAACATTCCCACAAGCAGAGAAAAGAGGAGTTCAAAGGTGAGAAGTTTAGTGCCCTTGCAGCCAGCCCACCTTAAACCTATATTACAAGTTTTTGTGTTTTTTTTTTTAACATACAAAATAGATCAGTAACTATGAGTCACATTCCCATTACTCAAGAGTAGGCTCTTAATAAATTTGCTGAATGAATTACTGTTCTAGTTGTGTCATGATAATAAATCCAGTACCACCAGTGAGACAGAGTAGTGTATAAGGCAGACATCCAAATACATAATGGATTATCAACACACTCTGAAGAAGAAAAATCCAATTGACTTGAGCTTAGCCAACCATTTTCAGGAGGCAAGCCAGTGAAAGTATAATGGATGCCAATGTGACACAGTCTAAAATCCAAAGGAACAAGTAATAGGAAGAAAGGTGCCAACCCCAGAAGAAAAGGCAGGGTTTGGCTTTTGTGATAACAAGTATTTCTCTTTCTGTTTTCTATATTTGAATATTTTAAAGAAAAACACCATCACAGAACATTGTGTAAAAGTTGCCAATTTCCATTTCGACAATGATCTGAAGACTTCACAGTCAGGACTAAATAAATGATCAGTATGATTAAATACCAAGCTTTCCTACTTCCTTCCCCCAGTCTAGGGCTCCTTGCCGGGGAAGCCTTTCCATCTCCTCTCAATCCCATGTGCTGAGGGCGTCTCTGGGGGATAACTGCTACCAGGTTTTAAAATAAGAATAGTTAAAAAACATTTCCCTACAATTGACCTAATCAAACCAACAGTACATGGAAAAATAATGAAGGTAAACCAGCACTGGGTTTGGTCTAGGTTATAACAAGGAGGTTCTGGTCATATACACATACGCAATTCAGCTCCATCTTTTCCCATTGGGACCACTGTGGACCTGCACTGGTTCCTTAGCATGTGATCCAAAAGATTAGAAAGGTTCTTCAATTGAGCCTACTTGGCCACCCAGGATCCTGGGTAAATGAGGCAGGGGGCTCCTGAGGACTAAATCCTCTTTTGGTCCCTCTGTTATAGAGGAATTGACTAGAGCTAAGAAGCCCTTAGCTTGAGCCCACTGTCCCGTTTTAGTATCTGCTTTAAGCTTAACTGATTAGTAAACCCAAATGTAGTCCAGAACTTTAACCCTGTGTAAAAAAAAAAAAAAGATACCCCAAGAAGAAAGCAGACCTCTTCCTCTCCTGCTCTGCAACTGTGTGACCTATGAAGCAGACAACATCTCCATATACTTCTTTCCTATTTTACTGAAGATGGCACTCTCCCCACAAAGAACAGAGGTGGTAATGGCTATGCCAAGCTCCCTAATGGCTTGAAGTTCACATATACCCATTTGGCTTCCCGCGGGTGGGGGAAGGGAGAAGAATTTGATGTGGAAACAAGAAGGATACTGTCTTCACCCTGCTCTGATTAGTGAATTCATCACAAGGCACCTCTCTCCAAAGAGAGAACAGGAGACAGAAACTATTTCCTCACACAGCTAGCAGGGTTCACTAGATGAAGGGAAGTGGAGGAACAGGGAACCCACTGCCAAAATAAGAGAGTCCAATCAAGTCCAGTGAGGAGATGCATACATGAAGATGAGCTGGGAGAGATGCTGAATTCTGAGCAGCTGGATGCACTGGAAGAACACAATGGAAGTTCTCATGCAGGTTTTGGGGAAGCAGTAGGAACCATTTGAGAACTGGAGGAGGTCCATCCTTTTGCTGAGGAATAGGACCCACTTGGGCTTCACCTTAGGACAGGCGGCAGGGGTGGGGCCCCACGGGTGGCTGGAAAAAAAAAAGAAGCAAATGTCAATCAGTAAATCTGAAGTTATTTATTATATGCTAGATATCTTATAATCAGTCCTGAAATGAGAGGTAAGAAATAATGTCCATTTAACTAAACTTCTATACTCTGTGCAAATTATAAAAATACTTTCCTCACCTCTGTTTGTTTTGCTGGGGTAAATTCTCTGAAAGTGTTTATATTCTTCTGGAGCAGGGAAGTCTTCTACTGGATGGAAGGAATACTTGGACTCAAAATCATCTGCCAGAGGAAAAATAAGTGACTTTAGATTTTCTCAAGAGAACTCAAAAAAGACTATTAAAGTGGCCCAGTTTGGTTTTCAGTGCTATTCTGTAGGAGGGAGAAATACTACTCTGTTTTCCAAGGACAAGATTATCCTGGGTTCTCTAGGGTCCAGTTAGAGGACAAGTGAACTGGATCCATAAATTGACTTAAATTAACAAAAAAAAAAAGGAATTTTGTCTCCAGCCAGTAACTGATTAAGCCTAAAATGTCCTTTCCTGACCAGGAATCTTATTATCAATGGAGTTGTGGCAGCACTATCACCTGACTCTGCCCATAACACTTCCTGAGGTTTCCCTGAAAATTATTCAAACTTTCAATAGGGCATGGCTTAGGCATTCCCCAGAAGCCTACACAAAGTAGTCTAAAAGAAATTAGGACACCTGTTTAGGTCCTGATCAAAGAAACATCTCCAAAGCAAAGGAAGACATAATGGTCCACCAAGAAATAAATCTCAGAAAAGGACAAGTAGGCAAAGAGCAGGAAAGAGAAGGATGTATAGTTTCAACCTCTAACCAGTAATCCAAGGATGTACAGACTGTCTTGCTGGAGAAGATATGAAGAGAAAGAACCAACTATCATACTATGAAAATTAAAAAAAAAAATTCACTATATTAAACTCCTCAAAAGCAGGTGGGGAAAAATGGAGACAGAGATTATGATACACTACTAAGACGCCAAAAGGTACTCAAAGAACCCCATCTGAACTGCAAGCTGGGTATCTGTCATGATTGCGAATGAGGCCTTCTCAAGAGCCGATTACATACCCAAGAAAGATCGAACTGTTGCAATGGAATCTCTGTGGCCATTTCTCAGGGGTGGTGGAGGTGGTGGAGGTGGCCCAGCTGGTGTCCTTGAAGGTGGAGGTGGGGGTTTTCCTCTGCTCAGGGGTTCTGTACAGCCATGAATTCGGTATGGTGGAGGTGGAGGTGGAGCATCCCGGGCACCATTTCGAATTAAGGGTGGTGGGGGAGGAGGAGCTGCAATAACCCAGAAAGAGACATTCAGAACACTGAATTTGTAGAAGTAAGATAAATTTGGGGACATGTGTGAGTACCTCCTCAGATAGAGTCAGGGCCTGATCTCTCCAAGGAAGCATCTCTGAAACAGTCAGTCAATAAGCATTTATTAAGTGCTTACTATCTACCAGGCACAGTGCTAAGCTGGGAACACAATGAAAGGCAAAAACAGTACTAGCTTCCATTCCGACCTTTTCTACTTCACAACCTGGCTCCAACCTAACCTTTCCAAACTTACTGCACATAATTTCTCTTCACATGCTCTACAGTCCTGCCAAAATGGCCTCCTTGCTGTTCCTCACACAAAACACTCCCTCTCTCAACTCCCTGCCTTTGTATAGGCCATTCTCCCCCATCAGGAATGTGTTACCACCTCACTTCCTTCTCCTTTTTAAGATCCTAGTTTCCTTAGCTCAAGGGTCATCATATATTAAGGCTTTTCTTTATCCCCAGATGCTAGTGCTTTCCCCTCCTTCCAAAAAAACCACTTATATTTATGCATTTATTTTGTATACATTGTGTAAATATTTATATATGTACATGAAGGCAGGGGCTGTTTCCTTTCTTGCCTTCAAATCCTTAGTACCTGGTAATATCGGTGGATTGAATAGCATCACTAGCCTCCACTCAATAAGGTTCACTCAAACCTCAGGGCTGGCTGTCTTTGTCATTCCTGATATCTAATCACTCACCAAGTCCATTGTTTCCAAAATGTCTTAATTTGTCTCTTCCTCTCCATTTCCACTTGGTACTAAAATGTAATCCAATCTATCCCTTCCTGCCTGGAATACTGCAGCAGCCTCCCAACTCTTTATGCTGCCTTCAGTCTCTTAAATTTTTTTTTTTTTTTGCTTTTTGGTGAGGCAATCGGGGTTAAAGACTAAGTGACTTGCCCAGAGTCACAATGCTCATAAGTATCAAGTGTCTGAGGCCAAATTTGAACTCATGTCCTCCTGACTCCAAGGCTAGAGCTCTACCCACTGTACCACCTAGCTGCCCCCAATCTCTTAAACTCTTAAATCATCTCACACACACCATTATCAGATTAACATTCCTAAAAGATTTGTTTCCACTAGTAAACTCATAGATCACAAAGATAAAAAGGAACTTAAGTGGACATCTAGTTCAACCCCTCCTTTTAAAGATGAAGAAAATGAGGCCCAGAATGGCTAAATAACTTGCCCAAATTCACACAAGTATTAAATGACAGAGCCAGGATTTGAACCCAAGGCTGTGACTCACTATTCTAGGCTATTTCCAGTGCAATGAGGTATGAAAATGATATGACTTCAACGTCACTCATCTCAAAAATCCCCAGAGAACTGAATGTTGTGAAATTATAATGATCAAGAGCTTAGTCCTAAATAAGAGATTTGAAAATGTACCTGACCTCCCTTCTTTGCAGTGGTAAGAGGTAAGAGTGCAACAATACATAAAATGTAGGACATTACTGTTCTGGTTAGTTTTGTTGTACTTCTTTTCTTTTTTTTAATTCTTTGTTATAAGAGATGACTTTTTGGATAAGGGATAAATTGGGAAATGAAGTGGACTTCACACTGACTTCCCTTTCATCTCTACTGCACTGACACTTGTTTTGACATTACAGCATAAGAACATCTAAAATAATGAAACTTGGTTTTGTGTTTTGTCTTTGTTTTTGAGAGGGTATTTTTTAAAGTACCCCTTACTCCAACATCCTGCTGCTTCCAGCATATCTTCAACTTCCTGTCTCTTCACTCACACATACACCACCCTAATTCAAGGCATCATCACCTGTTAACAAAACTTCTGAAACAGCCTCTAGTTTGGTTTTTCACTTCCAGTTTCTTCAATCTCTGATCCATCCTCCCCAGAGTTGCCAAATTTATCTTCCTAAACTGCAAATTTCATCATTTCTTTCATCAACTCAAATTTTTAAATGGCTACTGTCTCTGGGATGCAATACAAAATTTTCAGCCTGAAATTTCAATCTCACTTCCACTATTTTTCCAACTGTATTTCACATTATGCCTCTTTAATCTTTATCCTATGTCACTTGTTCTCTATCCTAATCAAGCCAGAATGCTGTTCCTTGTTTTCTATATGCCATCTCCTGCCTCTGTGCTTTTGTACAAGGTTCCCAATTCCTGCAGTACCCATCTTTTCTCCTCACTTCTACCTTGTAGAATTCCTGGCTTTCTTCAAGGCTCAGTTAAGGTGCCAACTTTCCTGACCACCCCCTCCTCCCATGTCTCCCACACTTGTTAGTGCCCTCTAACCTCCTGAAATTGTACCTTTTATGTAGTTTGCATTTACTTATTTATGTACACATTGTATCCCTTAGAAAAAAGAGCTCTCTTTGAGCTCAGGGCTAGGTTGATTTTTCCCCCCTATATCTCTCAAGCAATGTCTTCCAAAGGGAAGGTGATCAAAGAACCTATGTTGAACTGAATTAGAATTTCCTTCGTAGCAACTTTACAACACATAAAAATGAGTCATTTCTTTAGAGCCAGTGGGTATTTTTATGATTTTGTGTGTGTGTGTGTGTGTGTGTGTGTATAACTGTCATGGAGAATGAACGATCAAAAAACCATTCATTCTCCAACTTAATAAACATTTATTAAACTTCAATGAAAATTACTTTTAGCTATTTCCAAAAATGAAATCTACCCTGAAAGGATTACAGTTTGCCTCCATTTAGGATGCTCAAAAGAATGTGCTGCAATCTTGAAAAATCAATCCAAAAGAAAAGTTTTACACATTTTTTTTGTTGGTTTTTTCTTTTCTGGGGTTAGGCAATGGGGTTAAGTGACTTGCCCAGGGTCACACAACTAGTAAGTGTTATGTGTCTGAAGTCGAATTTGAACTCAGGTCCTCCTGAATCCAAGGTCAGTCCTCTATCCACTGCACCACCTAGCTGCCCCCCCCCCTTTTTTTAATTTTGCTAGGCAATGGGGTTAAGTGACTT
>NW_020952825.1:0-43000 GCF_900497805.2 Vombatus ursinus | reverse complement strand
TCTGAAGACTGCTACTCCCCTCCACCTGACCTCTGGGTGCCCCCCCCCACTCCCAGAAAACAATCCTATGGGACAGAATGGAAGTCAGACCTAGGCCTTGGGAATCCAGAAGAGCAGGGCCTAAGGTAGAGAAAGACCTACAGCAGGGTATAGGGCCAGTTCTACCTGGAGAATGGACAGGATCCTCCTCCAGAACTTCCTTGGTTCCTGGTTCTTGTTATACGATCCTCCTGCCATCCCCAAGGGCTTCTTCCTCTCCCTCCTTAACCCAGCCCTAGAAGAGACACTGACCCTAACTTTCTCCCTCTCACTCACACAAGATCTTCATTTCACATACACACACCATCGCCCCCCCCTTCCCTACTCAGGCAAAATTAGGACCTCAAGCTCTGTGCCCCCATTCCTTTAGCCTCCTTTTCCACTTAACCACAACATGGAGTCCTGGCTCTAACTGGGAAAAGCCACTGCCACCTCTGAGCCTCCTAATATTGCTAAGAGCTCCATTTCAACCCTACCTCTCTACCAAAACTAGGACTGGATACCTATGAAATGGTATTTCCCAAGGGAACTTTGGGAGGACAGATACTGCTTTTTTTTTAGGTAACAGTGGGTAAGTGACCTGCCCAGGGTCACAAAGCTAGTAAATATCTGAGGCCAAATTTGAACTCAGATTCTCCTGACTTCAAGGCCCATGCTCAATCCAGCGCTCTATTCACTGCACCACCTAGCTGCCCCTACTGCCTTCTTTCTCTGAATTCTTCCTTGTCCCTATCTCAGGGTCCTAACCAAAGAAACAGTGTAGGCTGGGAAGGTTGAGAGGATATACACCTACCCCAGATTCTACGCAAAGCACTTCACATAGGGACCTGGCCACATTGAATCAGTAATTCCCACATTGAGCCCAGAATTTTAATGGAAAACCAAGAATTCTGCACAGCCTGAGCCCAAATTGTGGGGGCCCAGTCCTCAAAGGACATTTGTGGATACAGGCTGGAGGGAGCAAGGCTCTGAGGCATGTATAGAATAAATATAATTTTATTCTTTATCCAGTAGATCTCAGTGGAAAGTTCAACAGTAACAGCTGCACCAGGTTGGGCTCCCTAGGGGGAGAGGAGGGAACCTTCCTGGAAGGGAGGGGAGCATTGGAGGTGTCCCCACCCTCCCCCAAACCATCCCCCAGACCCCTGTGGAGAGGCAGGCAAGGCCAGTTCTCCCAACCCTGGGAGGGAGAGGGAAGGACCCCCCCAGCAGATGCCCGCCCTGCAGGGGAGGACAGGAGTAAAGGGAGGAGGGGATGCAAGTAGGAGGTGAGCAGAAGAGGCCAGGTTATAAGAGAGATGTTGACTCAGGAACTTGGGGGTCTTTGTCTGTCTGCAGTGTGTGGAAGGGGGTAGGGGGGAATGTAAGGTGGCCACTGCCCCAGCCCATGGTGGGGAAAAACAGGATTGCTGGTGGCTATGAAGCTGGGATAGGAGTAACAGAGGTCAGTGTCTCTGAGCCCCCCACTCCCCTTCCCCCCTGTCACTATCCCATTCACAGTGGGTACAGGGCAGGGTCCCCAAGGAAAGGAGAGGCCAGACCTGACATGGTGGGGGGGGGGGGGGGGAGAAGGCATCAGCTCTTGCCATGGTGGAAGAAGGGATTGAGACACTTACTTTGTAAGCCTAGGGAAGGGAGTGGGATGAGGTGTGCATCTTGCCCAGCTCCTCTCCCTTTCTCCCTAGTCTCTCAGACCGATACACTCCAACCCTTGGTGGGGGAGAAAGAGGGGAGCACCATACAACAGGAGCTAAGGGGGGAGAGGAGAAACAATAAGACCCTTCCCCTCCCCCCACCCCCTATAAAAAGCCTCCTTTCTCCCCTGCTCTCTAGGAAAGCCCACACCCAGTGGTTAGGAGTAGAGAGAAACGGTGTGGGGGTCTGGCCCCCTCTCCCCCAGTGATGGGGGTGTTGGGGGTGTAGAGAGAGGGGTTGGCTTTAGAGCAGTATTTCACAGTTTGAGAGAGAAAACTGAGGAGAAATGGGCTCTAGGGGGAGAGGAAGGGGTGGGCAAAGGAAAAAAGAAGGGAGGGAGTTCCCTTGGGGTTAGGTATTCTTCTTTCCCCCATTAATCTCCCCTCCCCCTCCCCCAGGCTCTGAGCCCAGCTGCCCCCAGGGCAGCACCCCCTCCCCCCCAATGCACAGCACAGATTCCTTCAGTACAAATGTGCTTAAAATGAAACTTCTTATTTAAAAAAAAATCAAAACAAAAAAAATTAAAATAAAAACAAAACCAGCGGGGGAGGTGGTAATATCTGGGAGGAAAGGGAAGGGGGGCAGGGCAGGATTCAGTGGAGTA
Organism: Vombatus ursinus; assembly: GCF_900497805.2. NCBI lineage: Eukaryota > Metazoa > Chordata > Mammalia > Diprotodontia > Vombatidae > Vombatus > Vombatus ursinus. The sequence continues at coordinate 40,662 of NW_020952825.1, read as the reverse complement.
TGTACAGGGGAGAAGCCCTGCCCCCCCATCACCAACCTGAGGGGATTCCACAGCATGGGGGACTCTAACCCCCCCCACCTCTGCCCCCAGACTTTCCCCCAGCTCGGGGAGGGGGCGGATGGCTTGCTAGTTTTGAGAATGGTGGGGCTGAAAGCCCCCGGAGTTTGCTGGTGATGAACATGAGGCTGGGGGGTGGAGTGGAGAGTAGGGGGTGGTGAGCAAAGAGGCGCTTCTATGAGCATGGCGTTCTCTCCACCCTCTCCCACCACATCCTGGCAGGGTCTCACTGCTTGGGCCCAGGACTGGGATTTGGAAAGAGGGCACCCTTCAGCCCTCGGTCCCTCGCCCCAACCCCCACCGTGCCAGGGAAGTCCGTCCAGGACAATGGATGATAACCAGTTCAGGCTGCAGTTAAGTCCAGTGCAGGGACGGAGTGGGAGGAGACTTGGCTCCATCCTTTCCACCTCTTCCATCCTCCCATCCAGACCCCAGGCCCCCATGAGGTTCAGAGACCTCCTTCAGTCCTGGGGGGGGAGGGTGAAGGGAGAGGGGAGACGTGTTTCATGGTGGTTTCTTTCTGAAGACAGAGAAAGCCAGGTTGTGGGATGAGGGCTGTGTCCGTGTTTCCGCAGGGGGGAGAGCTGGAGTTCAGTCAGGGAGAATGGGTGGTTGGGCTGCTTCTGTTGGAGCTGGGGGAGAGGCTGGGGCTGCAGCTGCCCGGCGGTGGGGCCAGGCTGCTCCCATCCCCCTCCCTCCCCCCCACCCCCTGCTGTCCACTCAGAGTGTCCAGTCCCTCTGAATTCTCTAGCATCTCCTGGATGAGGGGTGGCATAGAGCCTGGGATCTCCATCTTCAGCGTGATCACTCGCTCAGCTCCTGGGAGAGGAGGAGAGAGGGAGGGAGGTCATCCACCAATGTCACCCTCACCCCCCCAGGGAGGGTGGAGTCTCCCCTACTCCTGTTTGTATGTTTTAATGTTTATTTTGGTTGATGGTTACAATAAAAATTTTAAGGTTACAATAAATTTTTTAAAAGGAGTCTCTCCACCCCCAGGGTACTCAGTGAGGAGGAGGTGTCTATTTGCAACTGGCATTGCTAAAGCAGGAGGTGGGGCTCAGTCCTTCCTATGGTGCAGATCTAGACAAGGAGAGGGTGGTCACAGGCAGACAATCACCTGCCCCTCTCGGTGCCAAGATCCAGGGCCTCGAGACTGCAGAGGTCTCACTTGTGGCGAGGGCCCAGGTGAGGGCTCTGGGGTAGGGCTCTCATAGGAGTGGGAGGGCCAGCTGCCTTACTTACCCTTAGCGCTAATGCTTCGAAGGTCCGTGATCTTCATCAGCATTTTAGGGAACATGTGAGGCCGACTGGGCCGCCGCTTCCTCACGTAGACCTTAAGGGCTTCCAAGAGTGGCTCCTGCAGAGTGTCCACTTTGTCTGGCTGCTCCAAGTCCTGCCGGTCTAAGAAGGCAGAGGTGGTGGGGTAAGCATCCTGTTTCCCTCCCCTCCCTTCTCAAATGAGAAAGGAAAAAAAGTCTATCTGGTCATGCAGTCCCACGCTTGGCCACTGAGGGGCACTGCTGCCCAGGGTGCTAAGCAGAGTCTGGGAGCAGGTAAGGATGGGGGGGGTCATTTTACCCACTGATAGTATCAGTTGTAAAAGGAGGATGTGCCACCTTATCTACTGCTCTGTCAACGATAGCCTCCCCTCCCTTACTCTAAATCCTTGACCTGGTATCTTCAATTTTTTTTTTTCTGCACCTGTGACTTCATCAGTGTAAAAGAAGTCTCAGATGGAGTCCACCACTGTGCAAACCAGCAACTTTTCTGTGACTTATCTCAGACACCTGCCATGGGGCACTGACCATGATCAGAGCTGAAAAGAGGACTTCGACCTATGTCTTGACTCCAAGGATAGCCCTCTATTCTCTACCCCAGACATAATTCAGAGGTAGACAATGAAGTGAGAAGGGCAACAGTTTGGCAGAGGGGAAGATAGTCGAGAAGAAATCCACCGTCCTTAGCTTAGATGCTTCCAGGCTAGAGATCCATGAGCTTCTTTTGTGTCCTAGATACCTCTGGTAATCTAGTGAAGCCAATGGACTCCTTCTCAGCATATTGTTGCTAAATGCACTGGTTTTTTTGTTTTTTGTTTTTTGGCTAGGCAGTGTGGGTTAAGTGACTTGCCCAGGATCACACAGCTAGTAAGTGTTATGTGTCTGAGGCTGGATTTGACACTGACTCTCAGGCCAGTGCTCTATCCACTATTCCATCCAGCTGCCCCTAAATGTGTTGGTCTTACAGTGGGAGTTCTCAACCTGGGCAGGCAAACTTGATTTCTTTAACACTCTGATTCTGATATAATTGGTTTCTTTAGGAATACCATGTATTTTATGCATTTAAAAGCTTAGTCTGAAAAGCAGTCCATCAGATTCACCAGATTGCCAAGGAGTGTCTACAAAAAAGTTAAGAACCCCTGAACTAGACTGACCAAGAGGAAGTTAGAGTGCCAAAGATCCACCCCTTCCTCTGGGAATGCCCCCATGTCTAGGGCTTGTATGGCAGCATTCTGCTGGAATCTCAAGAGACAGTGTTAAAAGCTACATAAGGAATCATCCTGGCTTCATCTGAAAGGCATTATGGGAGTGTATCTCCTCTCCCTTGGCCCCTTCATGGTATCTCCTATTTTGCAATCCCACGTACTCCATCCTGATAGGAGACCCTAGGAGAGGCTTGGGGAGCTGCCATGAAACCTGCCCACTCTACCCTCGGCTCTACTCCCATTCCACATCCCTACAGTTCCCCTTAGGTCCTTAAAACCCACCCACCTCCACAGATGAGGCAGATGGCACTGAGAAGCCCAGTCTCAGCATCATCCATCTCCAGTGGCAGCAGCTGGTTGGCGAAGGCAAAGACCAAGTCGGTGAGGGGCCCAAAACCGGCATTGTGCATCTGCGTCCGATTCAGGGTCAACCCATCTGAGAAGGTCATTGTGTCCTGTTCCGGTGTGTACCTCGTGCAGATCCGAAGAATCTAGGGGTGGTACAGGGTGGGAAAAGGTCATACTGGTTCATTATTTTCCTGACACACCTAGGCCCCCTTTAGCCCCTGAGGATTTCATCAAGGGAGGTCATCTTGGTCATCTCCCTGTTTCTATGCCAAAGGAAACCCACCCCCACCCCAATCTCTCCAAGCTAAGTACTGTTGCCCTAAGGAAGTTTTTGCTACAGTCTAAGGTAACTTCTACAAGTATTTTCCTTCAATGGGAAAGGAGAACAAATGGGAAACTGACTAGCACTGGAAGTACTCTGACTCTTCACAGACACCCCCTCCTAGACCCCTCTCCTTGTTTGGGAGTGGGGAGAACAGGATCATAGCAAAGGTGGCAAATGGAAGGCCAATAGGCAAGAAGGGAACGCTGGCTGTTCTAGGGCAGGCAATGCCCAGGGCCCCTCACCAGGATGTCTAGGCAGGCAGCCTTGAGAAGGGTGATCTGATCAGCAATGGTAAGAGTGGTGAAGCCGGGAAGCTGCTTGGCAAACTCCACAGTCTTGATGATACATTTGGTGGAGAGTTCACTGAACTTGTCCCAGAGGTCAATATCTAGGGAGACCCGCTGTTCCGAGCTGTTGTTCTAGGGGAGGAGAAGGAAAGAAAGGAGGCTTGTGACAAGTACCAGCCAACTGTCCCCTGTGGCTTACCTACTGAAGACTCTTCTCTTCCTGGCCTTGACCTCGTAACACCTCTCAGGACTGACAACCTCCACCCTGACCCAACACCATGTTACTGATGACAGCTAAGGCTATGCCAACAATGCCTGTTCCTATCATGCTAACAAAGCACTTTCCTCATATCCTTGAAGCAGGTAATGCTTCATTAGCCCTAGGCAGCTAGTTGATGGAAGTGGAAAAAGTACTAGACTTGGAGTTAAGAAGACCTGAGTTTGAATCCTGTTCTAGATACATTATCCATATGATCCTAAGTAATATCACTTAACCTTTCTCAGCCTCCTTATCTGGAAAATGGAGATAACAACCCATCTTATAGGGTTGTTCTGAGGATCAAATGAGTTAACATATTATAAAGTGCTTTGCAAGCTTTAAATCAATCTACAAATGTTACTTATTACTGTTATCCTTACAGGTGAGACTGAAGTTTTAAGAGGTCAGTCAGTCAGTAAACATTTATTAAGCGCCTACTATGTGCCAGGCATTATGCTAAGCACTAGGGATACAAAAAGAAGCAAAGGACAGACCCCACCATCATGGAGCAGACAATTTAATAGAGGATACAAAGCAGATAAATATGTACAAACAGGCTATATAAGGGGAAATTGGAAATAATGAACAGAGGGAAAGTACTAGAATTAAGAGGGGTTAGGAAAGACATCCTGTAGAAAATGGGATTTCAGTTGGGACATAAAGAAGGCGAGGGAAGCCAGGAGGCAGAGATGAGGAGAGCACCCCCAGCACGGTGGACTGAAGCTTTGAGAGGTACAGGTGACTTACTGAGGGTCACAGAGCAGATAACAGCACTAACAGCAATATGCATATAGCACTTCAGGATTTGCAAAGGGCTGTAGATATAGAAAGGAAGTGTGGTGCCCTGGGAAAAACACTGGACTTGAAAACAGGAGATATCTAGGATTATACCACACCTTTGACCCATCTTTGCTGTGTGACCACGGACACGGCACTAAATACGTCCATTCTCCTGGGGGAAGGGGTGGAAGGACACACACAGAATGCTGCATATACTGCTAGATGTGGACAGTGTATCAGGTTTAGTTTAACTGTTTTTCTTTAATACAAGGTAGGGCTCAGTGTGGGGTAGGAGATCACAAAATGACTGTAGTCAGGCATAGTGGTCATCAATAGATCTTTTAAAATAATTTGAAATACTTGTAGTACCAACTTCTTAGAGTTGCCAAAAATCAAAGAATATGATAACATATGCAAAGCACTTTGCAAAGCCTGAACCCTGCTGTTCAGGGTATCCCAAAAATTTTTGTTCAAATTTGGAACGAGGCCCAAAGGGCTATAAAACTGTGCATATCCTTCGACCTAACGATACTGATAGTAGGTCTGATTCCCCAAGAGATCAAAGAAAAAGGAAAAGAATCTACACGTACAAAAATATTTAGAGTAGCTCTTTTTGTGGTGGCAAAGCATTGAAATTGAGGGGATGCCCATCAATTGGGGAATGGCTGAACAAGTTGTGGTATATGACTATGACAGAACACCATCGTGCGTGGGAAATGAGGAAAGGAGTGGTTTTAGAAAAACATGGCAAGACCCACAATGACCTGATGCAAAGTGAAGTGAGCAGAACCGGGAAAACATTTTACACAGTAACAGCAATATTGTAATGATGATCAATGGTGAAAGACTTAGCTTCTCTGATCAATACCATAATCCATAACAATTCCAAAGGACCCACGATGAAAAATGCTATCTACCTCCAGAGAGAACTGATAAACTCTGAGTACAGATTGAAGGATACTTTTTTCACTCTATTTTTCTTGCGTTTTTTTTTTTAACATGGCTATGCTTTGCATGACTTCACAGGTATAATTGATATCATATTGCTTGCCTTCTCATTGGGTGGAGGAAGGGCTGGAGGGGAAGAAAGAATCTGGAACTCCAAAGTTTAAAAACTTTCAAAATAAATAATAGGGGTATGTGTGTGGGTGTGGGTGTGTGTGTGTATGTGTGTGTGTGTATGTGAAGTCTTAGTGCAGTTTTATTAAAGCAGTTAGTAATGAAGCAGTCAATAGAACACTCAGCCTGGAATCAGGAAGAATCTGAGTTCAAATACAGACTGAGACACTTTACTAGCTATGTGACCCTAAGCAAGCTGCTTAACCTCCTTTAGCCTGTTTTCTTATCTGTAAAATGGGGATGATAACAGTATCCACCTCCCAGAGTTGTTGTGGGGATTATGTTTGTTTATGAGGATAATATTTGTAAAAAGCTTAGCACAGTGCCTAGTTCATAGTAGATGCTTAATAAATGTTTCCTTCCCTCCTTTGGTTAAAGATTAAAACTTCACTAAGATTTTTGGGACACCTTGTATAAATGTTAGGTATTATGGGGTTCCCTCCCAGTCTTGCCCTGTGATTTCATCAACATAGGGATCTCCCAGTAAGGAAACTCCCTTCTGCCAATGCAGGTAAAACTTAACCGACAATGATCACATTTGATCTTCACCAGAACTCTGTTACAGATGAGGAAACTGAGGCTCTGAGAGGGTCATTGCCTTGCTGCCTACGTCCACACAACTAGTAAGAGCTGGATGTGGGATTTTTCTGATTCCAAGCCCAGCGCTCTTTGTTCTATTCCACCATCCAGAGTCCACACAGCTCCAGAGGCAAGGAAGGCCTCTGAATCAGGAAGATCAGCCCTTTTTAAGATCAGGGAATCAGATCGATGCCTCTGGCGTCCTCATTCCTGTGCCGTGAAGTTGCCCCCATGCTCCCAACATCCCATTCACCTCCCCATCTCCCCCACCCTCCTCCTGCCCAGCCCTTTGCAGGTTTCAATGCACCATCTCCCCATGTTCCTTGCCCCCCTACTCCTAGATTCCCATACCGTAGTGTATTTTCCAAGCTGGCAGAGGGCAGGAAAGGTTTCCTGATGAGCTTTTCGAACCTTCTCAATCAACTCCTCCACCTCGGGGGTCAGCGTGTAGCTCTCTGAACACTCTGCTTTGGGCGTCTCTTTCTTTTTCTTATTCCGATCATTCCTCACAGCTGGAGAAAGGAGGGCAAAGGAGAGGGGGAATAGGGGAGGGAGTTAGAAGCAGTGTGATGGGTGAGGTCCTTTCATGAGGCCTTGGCCCCCCACCCCAGGGGGCTCCTCATATCTTAAAGAGGCGGGATTTCCTCACCAGGCCAGCACATCTAGGCCAGGCAGAGCTGTTATCTCCTTAGCAAAGTCATCTTTGTGAATGCAAACATGCAAACAGACACACACACACACACACACATACACACACACCCCTACCAACAAAGGGTGAGAAAACTGGTCCTCCAACCTCAGTGCTTCCTCCCTCATCTGAATCAGGAAGCAAGGTCCACATATGTACATACCGTATGTAGCAACGTTTTGACCACGTCTATGGGCCCACAGCTTGGCTGGGCATAGGCCCCAGGCATTGCCGAGAGGCATGGGTATATGTGGGCTTTTGCATCCTCATGCTCTGGGGTGTGCATTTGTCTGTGCACATTCATATCACCTAAGTCTGTTTCCCCAAACTCCCTTTTGTTTTGCTTTTCCTCATCTTCCTCCCCCAGGGCCCTCATACATCCTGGGCCTTGGGCTGAATGATGCAAAGGGTCCCTCTATTCCTGCATCTGAGTACAGCACCTCAAGGTGGGACTGGGAGGTGTCAGGAGGAAAGCCTAAAGGAACAGTTCTCTCAGGGCCCCCTGCAAAGGAAAGGGAATTGGGCAGGAGGGTAGGAATGGGGGGATCTCTCGGCCCATTAGCCAGGGAGCTGACAAATCACCGTGGGCGCTGAGCCGCACACACCACTCGCCTTTAAAGAAGCGATGGGGTCGTTACCAGCCGATTATCTCCGACACACAATCACTCACAGGGCAGGGACTCAGCCGCTGCTGGGTGGGGGAAGGGGGGGGATGACTGAGGAGGAGATCCTGGAGAGTGAGGGGGATGGGGGGTCTGGCAGTCGAGGGGGGTAGGGAGAGGGAGAGAGAGGGAGAGGGAGAGAGAGAGAGAGAGAGAGAGAGAGAGAGAGAGAGAGAGAGAGAGAGAGAGAGAGAAAGAGAGAGAGAGAGAGAGAGAAAGAAAGAGAGAGAGAGAGAGGAGCTAGCATAATTTGGAGATCACTCATGTCGACTCTGCAAATTCAATAAAGTGCAGGAGAGAGAGAGAGAGAGGGCGAGGGTGAGGGAGAGGAAGAGAAAGCGGGGGGATAATTTGGGAAGAGAAAATTGCAGCTGTGACAAGACGTTTATCATTCGGAAGCTTTAATTCTATTGAAATGGCAGCTGCTCAGCTCCAGGGCACAGAGCTCTGGGAAGGCAGGGAGGGAGGAAGGGATGGGGAGGGGGGGTCCCCATGGCTGTCTGTCCCCAACCTACTCCTTTCTCTCTGAGCACATGTACACACTGAGGTGGAGTTGAGGAAAGCCTGACAGTGAGGTAGGATCAGTTCAGAGGTGGATCCCCTCTAGGGGTTTGAAGCTCCCTACTTCTTCCCTCCCTACCCAACCATGAAGGGAGCCTGGGAAAACTCCTGCGTGTGTATATATGGGGGGGGCTTAGATAACAAGGGTAGCAAATCTCATCCTCTACCTCCTGCAGTGAGCTAGCACCAGCACAGGCTAGGGGGGAGGGGAGAAGGGGGAATAGAAGGGGTGGGACAGAGGGGGTGGGGAAGGAAAGGCAGCGCATGCTCAGTCCCAGACAGAAGCCAACACTACATAGTGTCTGTCACTAAGGCTGGGGCACATTGGAGACTGGGAAACTCTGGGCTTCCCAAAGGCTGTAGACTAGACCTGCTTATTCCCCCAGAACTCATGTACCTCGCACTAGGAAAGGCGATGGGAATTGATGGGGCTCTATATATCTGAGTGTCTCTTATCTGCATGTGTCTGAGGCTCTGTACACACGTGTACATGCATCTTTTTTCCACGCCCCCATGCTATATTGGGCTATGGATTGGGGGCAGGGAAGGGGAGTCCTGCTGCTGCTGCCCACCTCCCCCAAGTCTGAAGGTTCTGGCTCCATGACAACAGCCAACGCAGACGGAGGCTTCTGTCAGCGTCATTTATCTCTGACATCATCAATCATTGGTTGCCATAACAACACCCATGATTCAAACACAAGAGGATTCCCCCCACCCCAGGTCCTGCCTCCTTCTAGCCTGCCCTCTACTCAGCCCAAATTCAAACTCCATGTTCCTCAGAATCAGGCTGGGAACCCCAGATTTGAGATGGTGTGAAGTGGAGGAGGGGGTGGAGAAGAAATGGGCTTTTCAATTCTCTTCTACTGGCCCTCTCCCCTAGGGATTCCCCAAGAGCTCTTGAGTCTCTGGGGCTCCAAGTCTATGGTATTCCTACCTCTGAAGGGAACTGTGCTAAATGGAATTGAGTCCCTCTCCCTCCCGGCAAGGTCATAGGTAACCCAGGTGTCCCTCCTGTATTTCATCACATGCTAAACAGTAAATATAAGCAGGCTAGTCCAAGAAAACAGCTTCTACACACACACACACACACACACACACACACACACACACGCACACATGTACATTCCTTCCCTTCACTGACAACTCCTTCATGGAAAGCTGGGCTTTTCCCTCAGCTTTGCCCCATCTCCCCTAGCCCCACAGTTCCTCCATTGCCTAAGGGCTGAAAGGGAAACCCAGGTCACAGATTGTACACAGCATCACACCCTCCCTGTTTTGGCCCCAGAATGCCCAGGCTGTGGCAAGTGAGGGTGGCAAGGGGTGGCACTCACACTCCTTGGACATGCCCACTTCAAAGCATTTCTGTAGTCGGCAGTACTGACAGCGATTTCTCGTCACCTTGTTGATGATACAGTTCTTGTCCCGGTGACATGTATACACCATGTTTTTCTGGATACTTCGACGAAAGAAGCCCTAGAATTGGAAGAAGAAGCAAGGTTGAGGGGGTAGGGTACAGAGGTCAGCAACCACAGAGCAAAGGTGGGAAAGAGGGGCAGATCCCCATCTGTGGCCTCTGGGCGAAGACAACACAGCATCTCTCCCCCCCTCAGTCTTCTCACCACCTCCCCCGGCAGAGGAGCTCCAGGGTCAGGAGAATGTGATTCAGCAACGAGAAAAGGAACTCCCAGAGGAGAAACCCAAAGGCTGCCTGCTGAGGCTGTCGCTTCCGCCACTGCCCCTCCAGCCTCTGGCATCCTGAGCGGCTTCTCCTCTGAGGAACCAGCCCCAAGGTAACGAATGAGTCAGGGAGGGGTGTGGAGGGGCAGAGATGGGGCAGAGGCAGAGCCCACAATCTTGGTGGCTAAGAACACACTGGCAAGCAGGCACAGGCACAGACTGACGCACAGTAAGTAGATATACAGGCACAAAGGCCAGCAGGCAGAGACAAACCAGTGGGCTGGCAGGCAAACCAACAGAGGCAGACAGGAAGGGGGCCAGGCAGACAGAGGCAGGCAGGCAGAGAGATGGACAGACAGACAGAGAAGGGGACAGACAGGTAGAGAGGTGGGCAGAGGGACAGAGGTGAGCAAACAGGCAGAGAGGTGGGCAGAGAGGCAGAGAGATGAGCAGAGGGGCAGAGAGATGAACAGATGGGCAGAGGTGGACAGACAGGCAGAGAGGTGAGCAGAGGGACAGAGAGGTGGGCAGAGGGGCAGAGAAGTGAGCAGACGGGCAGAGAGGTGGGCAGACAAGCAGAGAGGTGGGCAGAGGGACAGAAAGGTGAGCAGAGGGACAGAGAGGTGGGCAGATGGGCAGGAAAAGCCAAGAGGCAAGCAGGAAGAGGGACAGACAGGCAGAAAGATGAACAGACTAGGGCACAAAGACAGATAGATAGGGGGCTAAAATATAGATTCACAGGCAGGCAAAGAGACAGACAGACAGGGGCAGAAAGACAGGGACTAAGAGAGACTAGAAAGAAGGCAGAAAGGCACACATACATGGGCAGACGGGCATGCAGGTAGGACCCACACACATGACATGAAGGTAGGCAGGTGACCACACACAAACACACTTGCATTCCCAGGTAAGACCCACATAAGATATAACATATGCCACACATGCATGCACACACACTAATACACAAGCACAGAGAAGGCAGTCTGAGGCCTTGGGCTCTGCCCTTGATCTCTATCCCCAAGTCCACAGGTTTAGAGAGGCCCAGGATTAGAGAACTCAGCTGTGTAACTTCTCAGGCCTGACTCCTGTGGGAGCTGGAGGCCCTGGGGAGGGGAAAACAGTAGAGACGGTGTGCACTGCAGGATGGTGGGAGTGAATATGACTGTGCCACACTAGGTGTTTCTGAGGGGTCCACTCCCCATTCCAAGAGCCAAATCTAGAGTAATGGGGTAGGAATGGGGTCTAAGTGGGTGGCTGTGGGGCTACAGGAAATCAAGATGTGCTGGCACTGGGGGAGGGGATCCTGGTAGCCAATAGCTTTAGCATTTTTTGAGAGTAGGGTAGGCAACTCCCCAAGGGGTAGCTCTACACCTCCTCTCACTGGGCACTCCTCCTGCCAGGTTATTCCAATAGGGTTCAGGCAGGGCTGCTGGGGGAGGCCTCCTGGGTCTCTTGCCAAGAGCAGGTCAGATGCCAGCTCACCATAGTAACCCCAGGAGCAGCAGTGGCGGGTTTTCACCCTGCCAGCCAGAGGCATCAGCCTTGGGAATGCAGCCTTTAGTGGAGAGGGAGAAGACCACACTTTGGGCCTAGGGGCCTCTACACAGGGCAGGACAGGAGGCAGTCTGAGGAGGTGTTTGAGGGAAAGGAAGAAGTCAAAGAGGTTGACTATAGTTGTAACCATACATCTATTCCTTCTTAAAAGATCAGGACATCCCTGTTCATCCCCTTATCATCTCTCAAGGAATACAGACGGGACAAAGCCAAAAACAACCAACCCCCTTCCCCTCACACAAATCAAATTATTGAGGGGTACAGACTATAACCAGGAAGGAAGGGGGAAACCTATAGACATCCTCTGTATTTCAAAGTTATTTCTTCCCCTCATCGTTCAGCGATGGTCTATTCAATACACCTAACTCACCTTACAGCCTTCACAGGCACTGACCCCATAGTGGTACCCCGAGGACTTGTCCTGGCAGACAAAACACGGCTTGTAGATTCGGGGGAGGGGGGGTGGGGGGGGGGGGCTGGGCACAATCTCCTCCGAGCTGCTGCTCTGAGTTTCAATGGCTGAAAGGTTTGGCAAGAGAAAATGAGAAAGCACAGGTTAGAAACCCTAGGCTCCAACCATCATTCCACAATACCTTCTGATAACTTAAGACCCCCACCATTCTCATAGGCAATATGGTAAAAATATGGGAAAAAGCATGGGATTAGAAAGAAAAGGACCTGAGTTTGAATTCTAATTCTTTTCATCACTACCTGTGTAACCTAGGGCAAGTCGTCCCCTTAATGGGCCATAACTTGCAACTCAAAATCTATAATTTATGAACCCCACCTTCCAAACTCTCCCTGGCCTCATTACACCCTGGTGACCACACAGTTCTAGGAGGTACTAGGCAGACCCAGACCAGTCAGACACTACCTTACACAATGTCATCACAGCTGGATAAAGTATCACTTCTTGTAACCTCTATCACTCACTGGGTCGGAGTGATCACCTGCTGAAACCCTTTCTCATTAATTCTTCTCTCCTTCCATATAGCTAGGAAGGAGTTAAGGCAAGATGGGAAGAGGGGGGGGAGGGCCTGAGTCTGGACCAGAGGAAACTGGGGTCAACAGGATGTTCAAAGTCAGTCCACTCCCCCTCCTTTCTCTGCTTCCGTTCTCTAACCCCCCCCCCCCCCCCAGCCCCCCGGCCCCCCCCCCAGCAAATAATTCCCTCCCTCTCCTCTGGCCAGGAAACCAAGGAGTAGAGCAGGAGGGCAGAGACACTGCTGATCTTCCCCCTGTCTCTCAGCTCTTGGCCTACTGAATGGGAGAGGGATAGAGGCCCCCTAACATTGACCCTAGGAGTGTCCCTTCCCAGGAGTCAGAGATTGGGAACCCTGTTGGTGCCCTCTACCAGCCCACCAGCCATGTGTAGATTTGTGTTGAAGGCATGTGTTGGGATGTTGCCCCCAAGCCAAAGTGGGGGGGACAAAGGGGGCTTGTTTCTACTCAATGGTCAGTTTGTCTTAGTCTCCTTACTGTTTAGGATTCACTCCACCACTCCTGCTATTGAGTTTCCAGCAAATGGGAAGGTGAGTAACCTGTTGGGGTGGCAGCTGGGTATACAACACAGGCCAGATTCTCTACAGCCATACCGTCTTCCTAGGGGGTATGGGGCAAACTTTAAGTATATTTGAGGTCAGGAGATCCATGTTGGGGCTCTTGGAGTCCAGGTGGGAGGGTGGGGTAGTGGCAAACTACTGCAATGATAAAAAGCAAAAAACACCTCTCCTACTCCTTAGGATCATCTGTTTTCCATTCCTGCACAGCTCTCAAACCACCACCATCCAATGGTCATAGTGTCCAGCCTCCTTCCTCTGTGACAGTCCTCTTTCTGACCCCCAGCCAAGTCAGATAGTAGAATACAGAGGGGGTTTGCCAGCATGACATAAAGGGAATTCTAGCCCCTCAAAGCTGAACCTTTATCACACCTAACCACTATTCTATCTACAAAGCTCTAGCAAGAACAATTATGTGAACCCGCAACATGATAATGTCCAAAGATGCAGGTACCCCATTAACATTACCATGTTACTGCCAAAAGTCAAAAGTCTCTCTCTCTCTCACGGCGCGTGCGCGCGCGCGCGCGCGCGTGCACACACACACACACACACACTCCATGGCTCTCCAAAACTTCATGCTTGATGAGAAGGGAAGGGATTGGGTACCAGGAAATAGAAGATACTAGCCCATTCCCCTTCTCTCATCTCAACCTCATCAATGATAGACCTCTTTCTCTCTGGGGGTTGCCAGGAGGATGGAGAGAAGGGCACTGTGCCAGCCCAGCTGGCTAGGGCCTACAATCATCTCAGAGAAAGGCATCAAGACCCCAGACACCATCCTGCCCTAGTCCCCTAACCTGGAACGTTAATGGTTGCAGAGTTCAATCCCTCCATCCTGACCTCAGTTTCTCCTACACACTGGAATTCAATGCAGGAAAGCACATGAAACTTTAGATCTCCTAGGGCCCTTCACCCCACAAAACTGTCCTACACCCTGCTTCCCTCATCACTTCCACTCTTCCTTAGCCCTAGACAAGTAAATCAGACAGACAGGGAGGCCTGAGAACAGCTGCTTGGGGAGGGGGGACTGCAAGGGGGGTGAGGGGCCGGGGTGAGGCTGGGGGGGGAGGGGATCTGGACAAAGGAGTCCTTTGTTGTGCTAACTTTTTCCAAGACGCAAACCAGCAACAATAGACAATCCAGCCTGGAGAAGGTGGGGGGGGGAGCGATATCAAGGACAAGGGGGTGTGGGTCCCCACTGCTTGACCAGGAGCCCAGCATTCCAACAAGCTGAGGGACAAAGGCGATGACCCCTCCCCTCCTACCCCACCTGGCCTTTGGCCTCCTGGCCCCGCCTCCCCTAGGGGACCAGACCCCCCCCCCAAGAGCCACTTTCTGCAGAGGATTGAAAATGGTCGATTCTCTATGAGGAGAAAAGGCAGAGAGAGACAGAGACCTTGGGGAGCAGAGGAAAGGAGACCGATGAAAGAGGATGAAGAGACTGCAGAGAGAACTGGAGGAAACAGAGAGGGGGGCATAGGATGGGGAGGGAGAAACTGATGATTTGGGGAAGGTGGGTATGAGCAGAGGAAGAGACACTTCTGAAAAGTGATGGGGGGGGAGGGGAAATGAGGAAAGCAAAGGCCAAGCAGAAATATGCAGCAAAGGCAAAGTCCAGAGGGTGTTGGTGGAAAAGAAAAAATTGCTTTGGGGAAAGGAGGGGTGAGGAGAGATATAGAAAGAAAGCAAGAGAAAGGGACGACTAAACAGGATAGAGACTGGCTTCCAACCACTTCTTCACCTCAAGCTGTAGCAGTTTCTACACCTCCTTATATACCCTTTGCCCCACTTGCATACGCACACATTTTCTCTTCTCTCCCCCCCCCCCATCCTCCCCCCCACCACACACACACACACACACACCCCTCGAGACAGAATCTCCTGCCTAGTCACCCAGGTAAGCCCAGCCCTGCTCCTGACATAGCCACCACCTCTGAATCTGAAGGCTTGGCCCCCCTGCATTCCACTCCCTCTTCTCCCCAGGTTTATTGCCATCAGATCAAAAGAAGAACAAGCAGAGGGGGAGATTGGTGGGTGGTGTAAGGGACTAAAGGGCACCGTCCTTTCCTCTCTCCACCTCAATTTTCCTTTTCTGGCCACTGAAAGAGGAGGGAGAAACTGCATCCATCTGTCCTGTGGGCCACTCTATCTTTAAATATACCTCCGTCCACCCAGGAGACCACTTTCCTGCTGGAAACATCATAGAGCTGTCAGCCCCAGGGAAGAAACAGCTTACTATCTCACTTTCTCTCACTACCCATCAAAGCTCCCCCCCCCTTCCCCAGAGAAGGGGAAAACAGAGATTAAAGGAAGGATAGAACCTAGATCAAAGTCCAGAACTCAACAGAGAACTAAGGTGTCTTGATTCCTAGCCAAGGACAGGTTAGGCTGTGGAGAAAGGGGGCATCTTCCCATTCAGGTTTGGAAGAAAGAAACTCCCTGGACTGGCCCCTGTCTCCACTACCTCCCTACCACCCCTCAGAGGGGCCAGTTTCCTGAAGATCAGCAGGAAATCGGATGGGCCCTTGGCCAGGACCTCCCTTTCCCTCCCCCACTCCAAGTCTGGCTCCACTGCTATTCCCCACTCCCCAGCAGCCCCCAAGGGGAGAGGGATAGGTCTCCAGAGACCAGCCCCCTCCCCAAATTCCCTAGCCCAGAAAAACAGAAGGGGGTAGAGTATGAAAATGTGCGTTGGAGGGGGGCAAAGGGGGAGGAGGACGGAAGAGGTCGGGCCTATCTGGGCTAACTCCGATAAGCATCTCCCCCCCTCAACATTCCCCCCCTTCTCCCTGGGGCTCCCACGTGCTCCACATTCTTGGATGTCTGGGAGCAGGCAGAGGCGTAAAGCAGTCCTGAGTGTTAAGGCAAAGGAGGAGGGAGAAACATCCTGTCCCTCCAACATCTCTACCCATCTCTATATGTCATCTCTACCCCCCAACGGGGGTGGAATAAGGGGACCCCAGTGCTCTAACCCCAAGTCCATTACCCTTTGGCAAGGTAAGAATCTTCACCAGACCCCCACCCCACCCCCAGCCTGGATGACTCCTCCCACTCCCCCATCAGAGGGAGAGGAGAACTCTCAGTTATCAAGGGGGTAGAACAGATTATAATAACAGGAGCTGCCCAGTCTTCTAAGTTTTGTGTCTGTTGTTGTGGGCACACGTTGTGCCCTTCCTGTGAAGGCATCTGCCCCCAGATCCCTGTTCCTCTTGACCTCAACTTTCTGCTCACAGCTGACCACAGCCTTTCTTCCAACTGGGAAAGTGGAAGGGGAAGGGCGTGATGAGTCTAGGAAAGCTAGGTCTAGGCCCCTTGCCCTCTGGATAACTGGCACACACCATGGATCTGGGATCCCAGGGACAGAGGATAACATTGCCAAACCTGGGACAGCCCACGGCTCAGCTTTCCCATCCATTTGGGGACAATATACCACAGCACAATCTACCTCTCTACTTACTGGATACTTCAAAGGGTAAGGAGAGGGAAGGAAACTGATACTGTGGTGGCCCAAGACAACCTGACAAGGAAAACACAGACACTCAGTCCCCAACAATTTCGAGGGGGAATCCTTTGGTGATGGGGGGTGGGGTGGCTAGGAGGTGGAATGAGCCATCAGGGAAGAATAACAACTTTAAACAGCCAGGTTAAGTCCAGCAGAGTCACCTTCTTCCCTGAAGTTGGGAGTGAGGCTAGTGAAAAAACTTCATCCTGAGTTCTCATTTCTTCCTCTGCCTCACTCCAGTCCCCACCCCACTCCCATTATCCAACTAAAGTCAATAAGCAATCTCCCCCTCCCCAAAGCAAAGCCCTCCCCATCCACTGGATTCCTGGATAAGAATCAAAGGTCAGGGGCCAGAACAATGGGAAGAGATGGGTAGGGTGGGGGTGACCACAGCCTGGGCCAGAAGATCAGGATGACCAGTGCCAAGCCAAACCCCGTATCCCCACCTAGTGAGTCTCTAAGTCCGATATGGGTGGAAAGGACTTTCTCACTCCTTTTCCAATTTGCATGGTCCTTCCCCTTCCCCATCCAGGAATGCCTTTCTCTTAAGGAAGGGATCCCCTCTCCAGCCTAAGAAAGAAAGAGGGGAGGGGAGGTGGGCAGGCAGGCAGGGTGGATTGGAAGTGAGAGGCAGTCAGTACTCCAGGGAAACCTAAGAAGCCTGAGGGAGAAATCTGAGCCCATCTAGCAAAAACCCCCAGGAGAGGTCCTTCACACCCAGGTACTCTGTACACAGAGACACACAGCTGGGCACAACATACACACACAGGTGTACACACAATACAAAGCCTGCACAATACCACACCACCACCCCCAAGTGTGGTGGAAGACAAGCTGTTTTTGTGTCATAGACCCCTTTGGCAGTCTGGCGACGCTTAAGGACTTCCTCAGATTGTTTTCAAATTCACAAAATAAAATACTACAATGGAAACCAATTATATTGAAATAGTTATCAAAGTATTAAAAGTTCCAAGTTCACATTGCCCTGACACCTACCCAAGGACTATCCAAGTGGATTAAAGACTCCTGTTCTAAAGGGTCTAAAAGGTCTCATAATACAGAAAAAGAATAGGCAGTTGGATGAGATGGCCTCTAAAGTCCAAGGTCTAGACATCTATGATCCTAAGAGAAAGGATGAATACCAAGGAGGAAGTGTTATAGGTAGGAGGTAACAACTTTAGTGTGTCAGGGGAACAAGCTGATTTTCCCCATTGGGAAGAAGAGTAGAGGCACCCCCCATTGTCAAAAGGATTGGAGTCATCTCCTCAACCTTCAAAATCTTCACTAATCACTTTGCTTTCACATGCTGACCTGTAACCCCCCCTTCCCCCACCCTTCAACATTCCTGATACCCTGGGTGAGAATAGAGATGGTCCAAGACAGAAAAGAGCTATACGAAAAATTCCAATTCTGCTCCAAATTTTGTGCCATACTCCCCTACTGGGGGAGGTGTCCTCCCACCTTCCATTGGAGGGGAGGGAATAATGATGCTCAAGAGCACAAAAGAGACCAGTCAAAGAAAAGGGGCTCAGTCTATTCCCACCATGCCCCACTGGGTACCAGGCTTCATTGAGATGTGGGAAGAGATAGAAGGGTTAAAATAAAGTTCTTTCTGGTGCACACTCTCATCCTTCCAAACAATACACACACCAACATACTCCCCTGACACCCACATTAATGAAGTGTGAGCTATGAATTGGGAGCAGCAGCTGTCACCATGGAGGAGAAGGGGGTGCCAGTTTGGGGGTGGGGAGATCCTTTTCCTCTGAGCATGACAGCCCCTAGATAGTAGCCCTTTGCCCTCCCCCAAGTTGATATCACCCCTTTAGTTGGGGGCAAAATCATTGACAGGGATCTAAAAGGGGGAAAGGTGCCCATACTCCTCTGCAAAAGGAGGTACTGGGGTGGCAGGGACAGAATTGTCCAGTGAAGTGTCCAAGTTGAAGAGAAAGAAAGAGAAGACCAGAAAAGTGAGGTGTCCATAGGTAAGGTCAGGCTTCCTATCCCAAGGCCCATGGGGCACCCTACAATAGGAAATGGGGGTGCTGGTACCTACAGCGGCTCGAGTTGTTCCAAATCGGAGTCCGGAGTGGGGTGGAGTAAGGGCCGGAGGCGGGAATCCCCTTCTCAGGGAGCAAACAGGCCCGGCTCTGATTATAAAAATCCACCACAAGAAAGGGGTTTGGGCTGGGGGTGAGCACCCCTACATCCACGCTCTCATACATCTTCCCCGCAGCGAGCAGAGAGAGGAGGAGAAAGATTGGGGAGGGAAGTACCCAGCAGGGAGGTACTTCGAGGAGGCCCCCCCCCACTCACTCTCTCACTCCACTGGCCAAGGCACCATTCGAGGAGTACGGCCAGGGAGCAGCCGGCAGCTCTCTAGCCACAAAGTCCCTGAGTTCAAATTCCACAGCAGCAGTGACTGCTACTCCACTCTTAGGTGTTGGGGGGACGTCTCCCAGTTCCTCCACAGAATGACCAAAGGAGGACCCCCCAAACTCAGTCCAGCAATTTCACCTCAAGAGGGCCCCCAGTCTCCAGTCTCATGATGTCGGGTGGATTACTGGGGGGGAAGGTCAAAGCAGAGGCAAACTGCTCCCCAACTCCCCAGGCTGAGACGGGGGGCGGGAGGGGGCAGCCCGGAACACAGGCGTTTTAGGCGCTTCCTCCTGCTGGCTTGCTGCTCTCGATCGAGTGGCCTGCCCCCCTGCCCAGGGTGGGGGCGTCCGTCCGCCTTTCAGGAATCAGCTTTCTCCTCCTCCTCCTCCTCCTCCCAGAACCAAGGATTCCCAGGTCACGGTCGGGGTGGAGACCCTGGCTCCGACTCCTCCCTCTGCAAGGGCCCCCTAGTCTTTTCCCTCTCGCAGCCGCTCTCCTGGGCTCCCTCTGGGGTTCTAAGAGCCTCCGCAGCAGTCCACCACTGGGAGGGGGGCCCTTCCCCAGCCCGCCCCCTACTCCTAGTTCCCTCCCCCTGGACACCCCTCCCCCTCAGCTTGTCCCAGCCCCGCCCCATCCAGGTTCCGCCCCTTTAACCCCTTGGCTGTCTGGTAGGTAGCAGTAGCAGCAGCAGCAGCAGCAGCAGCAGCAGCCGCCACCGCCACCACAGAAGCCACAGCCATGGACCAGACCAAGCAATCCAGAGGAGAGAAGAGAAGGGAAAGGACTGGATGGGGCGGGGTAGCGGCTCACTCTGGTGGGGGAGGAGAGGGAAGAGGGAAAGTCACAAGGGGAGGAGGAGTACAGACAGTACAGAGGGAAGAAGAGGTAGTGATAGGGTGGAAGGGGAAGGGAGGAAGGGAGGGAAGGAAGGAGGAGAGGAGAGGACAGGACAGAGGACAGGGCTGGAGAGGACGGAACAGGAAAGGAGAGGGTAGAGGTGTTCTGTCCTTCCCCAGCCACAAGCCTGGGTTCTGGTTCTGAGACCCCTAGATGGAGAGCTCCGTGGGCTCAGCAGGCTGGCTGCGGGTGGCCCCGAGGGCATACAAGGGGGTGGTCCCGGTGCCCTTCTACATAGAAGGCCCGGGTCCCAGACTCATTTGCCTAATGCAATGCGGGTGAACTTTTGCTGAACTCGCCCAGCACTGGTGCCTCACATCCCAGTGACAGACCCACCCACTCACCCACCAGACAGCACCCAGTCTATGCCCGTGACATCACGCCCCTTGCCCACAGCCAAAGAAGTAAGTCTGGCCAGTTCCCAGTTCCCTACCCATTCCCACCCACCCTTGAGGTGGGGGAGGGAAAGAGAGGAAAGTATTTTAGGGGAGGGGGGCGGCATGTATGTGGCTTTCACACATGTGACATCGTATGCCTCAGAGTATAGCACTGTGGCTTGGCATGTGAATATCGGTGAGTTGCTTTGACACTAAACTTTGACACTGTGAGACCTGCAAATATTTGGGGGAATGCTATTTGCATATAGAGGGAAATGATGACCCCTCCTCTCCACACTGTAATATCTGACATCCATGGCAGGAAAGAAAGGGTCCATCCATTGTCTCCCTCCCCTTCCCAAGTCCTTCAGACTCCTTGCTTTACCCAGAAAACTTTTGTACACCAAAACTCTAGGCCTGACAAGCTTCTCAGATAGAAAGTACCCTTAACTGTAGGGGAGGGGCACAGAACAGAGTTTCATTCTCCCCCTACCCTACCCCCATCACTGCCCTTAATCTTCTCAACCAAAATAAATGGGGTGATGAAAGGGAAACCTTGGCCAATTTGGGTGATCCACCCCTTTCTCAAGAGGCAGATACTCCTCCCAGAGGACAAGGTTCTTCTGTGTCCTTATTCTATCCCTAGTCCCAATCCTATCCCAAGAGGTTATGGCAGTGGAAATCACATAAAAGCTATTCCAAGCAGATACCGAAATCTTAGCACTGGCTTGATATCCCTAAAGACCTTGCCCAGCTCTATCCACCTGCTGTATCTGACCACACTCCTCAACAGTGCACTGGACATTTTTGGCCATGGAGCTGAGTTTTGAGTTTGGGTCAGGATTCATCCATCCCCATCTTTCCATTCCCACTTTTACCACCTCAGTTTAGGACCCCATCACATCTCCCCTAGGCTGATGCCTAATTAGTTTCTGCACCTCCTGTTCTTCTTAGCCTCTCCAATACATCTTTCATTAGACTGAAACCTAATCTTCCTAATGTATCTTTAAAATGATTTACTCTTTCAGAAGGATTGCAAACTATTAAGAAAAATATGAACAAATGCTCCAGATCACTCATAAGAGAAATGTGCATCCAAAATAGGCTGAGGTTTTTTACCTCAGATCAAGAAAATTGGTAAAGATGACAAAAAATGGTAATGGTCAATGTTGGAGGGGTTATGAAAGGAAGGCACACTAATATATTTAAACTGTGAATTAGCCAATCATTTTAGAAAGCAATTTGGAATTATTCAAATAAAAGATGCTACAAAGTCCATGCCCTTTGATCCAGAGATTCCATTGCTAGGCAGTGGAATAGCAAGGAGCTTAGTGGCAAAAACGAAGCTTCCATGTACACCATAATCTTTATGGCAACACTTTCTAGTAGCAAAGAACAGAAAATAAATGAGATACCCGTCAACAAGACAATGACTACACAAATTATGATACACAAATAATGTAATATATTACTGTGTTGTAAGATATTAAGAATATAGAGAAACTTGGGAAGAATTATATGAACTGATAAAAAGTCAGCAGAACCAGGAAAACAATATGCTTAATGACTACAGCAATGTACATGGGAGGTATAACAAAACCATAAAAACTGAATGCTATCCCAATACATTGACCAATGTATCTCATACCCATTAGACTGGCAAGATTGACAAAAAAAGGAAAATGACAAATGCTGCAGAGACTCTGGGAACACAGATACATTAATGTACTGTTGGTAGAGTTGTGAACTGGTCCAGCCACTCTGGAAAGCAATTTGGAACTATGCCCAAACAGCTCTTAAATTGTACATACCCTTTGACCTAGCATTACTATTATGAGGTCTATGCTGCAAAGAGAGTAAAGAAAGAGGAAAGGGTGCCATATATACAAAAATATTTATAGCAGCTCTTTTTGTGGTGGCAAAGGATTGGAAACTGAGGAGGTATGCCCACCCAGCCACTGGGGAATACCTGAAGGAGTTATCATATATTAATATGATGGAATACTGTTGTGCTGGAAGAAATCATGAAAATCTGGAAGACTTGGATGAACTGATGCCAAGTGAGATGAGCAGAACCAGGAGAACAGCTTACAAGACAAAAACATTGTACAGACAACCAACTCTGAAAGGCTTGGAAATTCTGATCAACACAATGACAGACCACAATTCCAAAGGACTAATGACAAGACATTCTCTTGACAGAGAAGTGATGGTCTCAGAGCATATACTGAGACATTTTTTGGACATAATGCAGGAATTTGTTTTGCCTGACTATATGCGTTTGTAACAAGGGTCTTATTTTTCTTGCTTTCTCAGCGGGAGAGGGAAGGGGAGCCCGGGAAGGGGGAGATAAGGCATATCTTCATTTGAAAACAAAATTTAATTAAAAAAATAACAACAACAAAATGAAGTGACTAAGTTTCACCCAAAAGAAGAGATAGGAGAAAGCACCTCCTCTGCCTTTTTGCAGAAGTCAGGGACCATGGGTGTGGTACACTGTATAGAATGTCAGAATTTTTTGATATGTTGGTTACTTTTGCTCAGCTCAAGTGTTATTTCCCTCTTTTCAATGCTATCTTGTAAGGGATGGCTCTCTGGGAGGAAAAAAAGGACAGGATACATTGGGAAATGTAGATGATGTAAAAACAAAGATATCAATTAAAGTTTATTTTTTTAAAAAAACTATGTTTCCCTGTTCAAAAGGGGAGCTCCCCAATACCTACTGAATAAAGCTCAAATTCTTTATCCTAGCATTTGAGGTCTCCCACACTCTGGCTTCATCCTGCCTTTGCAGTCTTGTTTCACATTCCTGCTTTATGTTCCAGAACAGAAACTGGGTTCAAATCCCAGTTCTAGCACTTGCTACCTCAGAAAAGTAAATCTGGGGACCTCGGTTTTCATTTTTGAAAAAAGGGGGGGGGGGGGGGGGTGAGGTTAGACTGGATGATCTCCAAGGTTGCTTCCGGCTTGAAGGCCTATCCTGTAATCCTGAGACTCCCTGTTGTACAGCTCATCCTGTCCCTTTGCCTAAAATAAGCTTTCCCCACATCCTTTGAAGTCCTTACCCTCCCTGACCCCCTCTAAGCTACATGAGTGCCTGCTCCTTCCCCAAATCTCTCATACCACCATTCAGTCCTCTGCTATGTACTTAATCACATTCTCATTTGCATATAGAGCTCAGACAGCTACTGTAGAGTAAGGTCTTTGAAGACAGGACGGTGTCAGAGACTGTGGTTTACTGAAAAGAGAACCGGATTTGGAATCAGAGGACAGGAGTTCAAGTCACAAAGCAGAATTGTGTGGCCTTGGGCAAATCACTGAATGTCTCAGAGGCTTAATTTCCCCCGCTGTAAAACCTACTTTACAAAGTGGTTGTGAAAATCAAATGAAATATTTTTCCTCTTTGCATCTGCCCCACCCCGGCATGACACACAGTGTCAATTTTTTTAAAAAAAATTTAATGAATTTGAATCTAAGGATCTGCCTCAATTCTACGCTGAGAAGATCCAATCCCCACTAATTTCCAGTCTCAGAGCACCTGAGAGAAGAGAAGCAAATAAAAGATGCCTACTTGGGGAAGAGAAGAGAAAGTCTCCCTTTCCAGGAATGAGCTTTTCCTGGCTCCAGGCCTTGTATACCCCACTCCTTAAAGAGCAAAGTAGGTCACTTTTGCCCCCAGATACATGCTCCACTGACTTGGAGAGAAGCAGAGTGGAAGCCATCCCGAAGAGGAGTTTTCCTTCCCCCCACTCCTCACCCTAGTATACATTCTGGTTCCTGATGGGGGGCCCCCCCTCCATCCAAAAGAGAAGGCTGGGTGGGGTGGGGCCTAGATTCCAATCCCAGCTCCCTTCTCTTCACTCCACCTGGGTTAATCAGTGTTAGGAAATGAAAGGTGAAAGGGTCTCCTCATTTAAAACCCCATTTTATAGCCTCTGGCTGACTTGGCATTTTGGACCCCATGAATGGAAGGGCTCTCTAGGCCATCCCCACCCCCACCTCCCTCCATCCCCTCAGCCCTCAGTGCCTGCTCTCCTATTATCCTGGGGAAATAGAGAGAGGGCTAAGGGGAGGGCTACGGGAGACAGCTAAAGGAAGGTTGGAGGAAAGGGGGTGGGAGGCAGTGTCCAGCAGGAGGTGGTGAAAAGGAGGAAGGAATGAGCAGACATGCACTTTTCAGCATGACTACTAATACTCAAGAGTCCTTCAAGTCACTTGAGACATTTTCTCCACAGAGACACACACAGAAAGAAAAAGATACCTACACAGAAGGGGTGTGGCAGAGAAAAACCTCAGGCCCTGCTAGCTAGCAACTCCAGTTCCTCTATTCAGTCAACAAGCACTTATTAATTAGCTACTATGTGTCAGGCACTGTACTAAGTGCTGGGGATGCAAAGACAGCAAAAATGGGGTGTTCCTGCCCTCAAGGAGCTTGCAATCTACATTCTTGTTTATAATCTTATACTACCACCACAACCCAAAGGAAAAAGCCTGTGACTCTCAAAGCCTTCTTCTTCCTGTAAAGGGGAAGAGGGATGAGCTATACAAACTCCCAGGGGCAGGTGTGGACAGATTTGGTGGCATGGGAGTAGGTGCTGACAGATTTTATCTGCAGCTTTCAAAGAAGAAAGTAGATCTCTTCTCCCTCCCCTGGTCTCTTCCTTAACTCTCCCCTCCTGGGGTGGGGGCCTCCAGTCAAAAGAGAAGGGGGAGAGGGGTGGGGCCTAGGTTCTACCTGGCAGAGAGGGGCTTCCCCTCCTTAGCCTTCCAGGAGATCAAGGGAAGGGAGGAGCAGCAATCTATCAGTAAAAGGACCAGGACAATGGGAGAGGGTGGATGAATGCCTATTTGGGTATTTCTTTCCCCCTTAAATCTGAAGGGAAGATAAAGGTAACTTCTCAATAATAACTCTTTCCCTCACCCAAAGAGTTAGCCCAACTATAGATGCCCTAGGCCCCTTATTCCCATTCACTTTAGCTCTGGTCAATTAACAGATCAAATGAGAATCTCCCTTATCTCTTTCATCCTCTCACTATGAACTTGGAACCCTTTCATTAATCCTCAAGTCAAGTTTGGAGTGAATAATAAGGATAAAAATAATAATCTCAGGGTAAAGAGCTGGCCCAGTGATTTAGCTGATATGAGAACTCCCAGGTGAGGAAGCTTCCTCCACTAATGCAGGGCTGCACTTCTCTGCAACTGAGTTTCCTAGAGCACTGTGAGGTTAAGTTGCTTGCCCATCTCATAGATACCAGAGGCACACTTGAACTCAGGTCTTTCTAGAGTCGAGGCCAGTCTCTATCTACCTCCCAGACACAGTTAATATTTACATAGCATCATTAAGATATGCAAAGCTTTTTGCATAGATAATCTCATTTAATTCTCACAACAATTCTAAAGGAAGGTGCTAAATATATTATCTCCATTAAATGGATGAGACCCTATCAGATAGAACTGGAGGCATTATTACTTCATTTTACATAAAATTAAACTGAGCCACAGAGAGATTAAAAGACTAGCACTAGCAAGTGTAAGAGGTAGGATTTAAACCCAGGTGTCCCCTGACCACAAGTCCAATCTTTTCCCCACTAAACCATAGGGCCTCTCTAGAGTGTGAGAGAAGGAAGATGAGTACTTGATGCTTTTTCCTCTCCCCCAACTCATACAAAAACTGGACAGAGGCCAAATACACAATTCACGGATACCGACCCCCCTACCCAATACTCAAATACCAAGGAGCCAGAGCAGACCTCAAAAAACACAGCCAAAAACCCATTTGGTTGAGGTCTTGTCACCTAACTTTCCTCTCTTTCTGGCCTCAGTTGCCTGCTTTGTTAAATGACAAGGCTGGACCCAGTAATCACTAAAAATCCTTGAGTCTCTGGCTTACAGCCCTGGTTCCTCTGCCCAGAGCCCATCCCTTGCCTCTTCACTGGGGCCTTGATTTGGAAAGGACACCTGCCTGAGCCCTCTGGAAGAAGCCAGACAGAAGATGGAAGGACACTCCTTCCCCCCTCCCCCCCCCCACTACTTCCCCCCAACTCTTCCTTAGGGAAGATCAGCCACATTCAGGCTTTGTTCATACCTGACCACTTCCTCTATCGGCTGTCCTCAACTCAATTCCGCCCCTATCCCTTCCCACCAAGAAAGAGGGAGAGTAAGGAAAACAAACAGATCTGTCTATTTTCTGGAGTTCACCCCACTCCAGGGTAGACTCTTGTCTAAAGAGGTTACACTGAGGGCCACTCTGCTCTTGGGAAAGAGGGGTTCTCATCTTATTCTTCAAAATCCCTGTACCAGCAAGTGGCCAGAGGCTCACGGGGAGGAAAGGTTGGCTTTATAGCTCCCCTAAGAAGTACAGGTTCTCCCAAGGCCACCAGACAGCATCTGCCTGGCTTGGGAAGGCTGCCTCCTAAGGATGCATGAATCTTTTATCAGCCACGCTTGGATGCATCCAGCTAGAGAACTTCCATCACAAGGCAGGGGTGTAGGGGGGTAGGGGTGTAGGGGGTGTGTGTGTGTGTGTGTGTGTGTGTGTGTTGGGTCTGGGGGGGAGGAGCTGGGAAAGGTAGGCCCCTGCAAACAAGAGTCACACACCCCTCACCCAGGGACCCTCACTCTAGTCATAGGGAGAATCTCCCTTCACAGCTCCCCAGCAAAATACCACCAAGTCTTTCCCCCATTGCTATATGTAACAGACACACACAGCTGGGTGGTTTGGGGAACGGGGAAAGGAGGGAGGTTGAAAATGGTCATGGTGTTACTGTTTACTGCAGGGGTTGGGGAGACTCCTGGGGAAAAAACAAAACTGGTGGGGGGTGGGGTAGAGAAACAGGAAAGGGTATTGCCCAAGTATGGGTGAGGGGACCCTACCAGGAAATTACAAATCCACACCTCTTTCTTCCCACTCATCTCCCTCCCCTGCACCCAGAGGAAATGGTTCCCAGGGTGGGGAGTAGATCGGGGATCCCGGAAGCCACCCCCTAGTGCACATCATGAAAGAGGAACCAGCTTGCAACATTCCTGGGTAAGGGGGAAACCTCTTCCCAGGCTGGCATGGGAGTGGTCATGGGGTAAGGGAGGCAAAGGCTAGGCAGAATGTCCTTCTCTAGTGGCAACTGAAGACCCCCATTCCCCCATTATGCAGCATCCAAGGGTTTGAGCCACTACTTTTCTGCCCATCCCATTCTAGAAAAAAGTGTCCCCCCAGACACTTGGGCACAGGTCCCACTGTCCAATGGAAGTGCCAACCTGGCAGGAAGGGGAAGCCTTAGAATTTCAGCTCCTAGAATGGGGGCAGTGCCAACTCAGTCCAGCTTCCCCCTCCCAGCCCCACCTCCAAAGGCGTCAACTATTCAGGACAGACACCAGATACCCAGATAAAGCATAAGGACTGCAGGGGTGGGTGAGATGTAAAATAAAAGACCCCTCTCCCCAATCAGCTTGAGGCAAGCCCTTTAAGTTTCAATACAGAGCAAAGTATACAGAGTGAAAAAGACAGGTGACAATGAGAATGGAGAGGGACTGAAGCCAGGTGATAAAGGGAGACTTGGGAGGGGGGGCAGATATCCAGAGTGGCATTCAGGCAGCTTCCTGAGCAGGGCTAGGGCTATCCCTCTGGATACTCAGAAGTATTCCCTCATCCAAGCTGGAAACATGGAGAGTGAAGTTGGGAGAGGAGTACCAGAAAACGGCAGACACATTTGTCCATTTCAATTTGATTTATTCAACAACAAGCATTTATTAAATGCCTACTATGTACAAGGTACTTCAAAGTCCCCTGGCTGTGGGGGGGAAGCCAGGAAGGAGGATGAGACAGAGACAGAGACAGAGGAGGAGCTCTAGGGAAGGTCAGATGCTGTGGGCAGCTGGCCAGAGCGAGTAGGGTGGCATCATTCCAGGGTCAACTCCAGGGACAATGAGACTCCCCTGACCCTAGGGAGGAGGGTACTTCCCTGACCCAGAGAAAAGAACATTGACCCAGGGCAGGGAGCAGAGGGCAGTGTTGCCAGGTGCCCCACTGGTGCCAACAGGAGAGGCAGTGGGTGTCTGGGGCAGTGTTCATCCTGGGCAGGCCAGGGAAAAGCCATGTGGGATGGAGGGAGGAGGGAGAACAGGACATTTCCCAGGTCAACAGCTGCCCTGTCCATCCATCTCCCAGCCTCTTTTCCCTCTTCTCCCCGCCCGGCCAGGCCCCAGATCCCTCCCCCTCCTGACTTGGCGTTGTGCCCAGCTCGGCCCTAGGGGCCAGAGTTACAGTAAGAGGCCTGGCAGGCCTCTGGTCTGAGCTATGCCAGCTGGCAGCCACTACTGCCACCTCCCACTACCTGGCTTCAGACAGGCCAGGGGTGGAAGAGACCCCCACCCAGCCAGTGCAAGACTCTCATGGGAAAGATAGAGAGGAAGGGGAAAATGGGGGGAAAAAAATCAGAGACACAGCAAAAGGGAAGAGGGAGGGGCCTATGTCTTTTCCTTGCAGCCCAGCCCCCGTCCATGACCAAAGCAGAGCGTTCCTCCCTGCCCCCCAGAGCTCTTTCCCCCACTGCTGCCTAGTTCACCCCAATTCTCATCAGGTTTACACTACTGCCTCCCTCCCTTCACACTCCACTCAAATAGGGGAATTAGCAGCGAGGTATGTATGTAATGGAAGGAGGGGGCAGTTGGCCTTCCTCCTCCACGCTTCAGGCACCCTCACAGAAAGACACCTGGTACAGGGGACCCTGAGGATAAGGATAAGGGAGGAGGGCATGTGGCTGCCTCTCCAGGTCATGATGCTGTTCCCGCCAAATGTCGAGAGGTTTGTTTATCTACCAGGGGCCTTTGTCTGCTGCCAACCAAGCTATTTATAAGATCCTCAGTGATGAGGCGAAGGGGGGTAAAGTCGGGGCCGAGAATGCAACACAAATGGCCCGAACCTTTCTGCAGCCCTCCAGTCCAGCACACACTCAGGCAGAGTCCAGCAACCCACAGCATAATAAGGATCCCTATCTAACGCCTAAGATATGACCCCTGGAAGCTTCAAAGGGGCAGCAAAGTAGCATTCCCCACAAAATGGACAATAATAATAAATAGTATTTATACAGTACTTTAAGGTTTGCAAAGCACTTTATATATCTTATCTCACTGGAATCTCACAACAACCCCATGAGGTAGGTGCTATTATTATCCCATTTTGTAGATGAGGAAACTGAGGCTGAGGGAGGTTAAATGACTTCCCTAAGGTCACACAGCTAGTGAGTGTCTAAGGCAGGATTTCAACTTGAGTTTTCCTGATGCCAAATCCAGAGCACTACTCGGTGTACCCCTTAGCTCCCTCAATAGCTGAGTCCATTATTAACCAGTCTTTCCTTGCCACCCTCCCCATTGACTAACACCCCGCCCTTTCCAATGTTTGTACACAATGAAGGCACCACAAACCATCCCTTCACGGAGCCCTCATGAGAAGCCACCGGGTTCCCCTGTGATATCTGTGCCCTCAATCCTGCCCCCGCCCAACTCCCGCTCTGTCCCACAACTTACTGGCTGGTGATGGAGTGCTATATCCACTGACAGGAAGCTGGTGCTGGATACTTGTCAGAGTGCCAGGTGGAGAAAGTCCGCCCAGCATGGGAGGGAAGAAGAAGGCATAGTGAGGCACCGGGTACCCGTTAAGGTGCCCACCCCCAGGCGTTGGGCATGAGCTGCTATTGCTGGCCATGCCCCGAAGAGAGTCAGAGATATAGACAGAGAGTCCAGCTGGGAGGGTTTGAGGGGCTTCTGGCTGCCCCTTCTCAGCTCATTGGGGCCTGGAGTTGGGAGGGGTTGTGGGTAATCAACCCACCCCCTCTTCCTGTCCTGCAGCTGAAGAGGGCAGTGCCCAACAGGGTGATCTTGGCCTTCTGAAGCCACCGCCCAAACCAGGGGCAAGGTGGGAAAGGGAAGGGAGGGCGCTGCTCAGGTCGGCGGTGGCTAGGATAAGCTGGAATGAGGCTTGAAAAGCTGAATGGCACCCACCACGGCTGGCTGCTGGGCACAATACCCTCACCTAGATGAGCTCTGATGATGCTGGTGCTGCTGAGGAAGCCATGTCTTCTGATGCTGAAAAGGAGAAGACAAAACAGGTGAGTAGGCACAGAGAACAGGGCACAGGGGTTTTCTCCATGGGGCTCCCCCCACCTGGGCAGCTGGAGGTTTTCCTGTGACACTAGGCTAAGCAGACAGATGGCACAGTGCCTGCCTGGCACAGACAACTCGGGAGTGGGGCCCAGATACTGCAGACGAGGAGGTGGGGGTGAGAATATTCCCACAAAGAGCAGAACCCAAACCTTCAGGAGACACCTCTCATCCTAATGTGGCCAAAGGGCCTGTTGTGCCTCGAAGGGGGGAGGTTCATGGAGATCAAGAGGAGACCTGGGAAAACACAGCTGGACCCAGAGATCTCTCCAAAGAAGGGTTACCTGAGGTCACAGATGCAGAGAAAGCGTGGAGATGGTGGAGGTAAGCGAGGGAGGGGAAGGGGGAGAGAAGCTGCTTCCCTAAAGCATGGTACTTCTCAGAATCATGACGCAGCAGCCCTAGGGGCCTCTTACACCACTTCCCCCACCCCAGCCCCCGAAATCCAGGGACCTAACACCCTGGATGTTTATGTCCTAGAGGCCCTGCGGTGGGAGTGGGGATGTTCAGCCTGGAGAACAGGAAGATTCAGGTGGGCCACAGAGCCATCTTCAAGTATTTGAAGAGTAGCATGGGAAATGGGAGCAGAGGGTATTGTTGCTAGGTGCCCCACTGGTGCCAACAGGAAAAACAGTGGGTGTCTGGGGCAGTGTTCATCCCAGGCAGGCCAGGGAAAAGCCATGTGGGATGGAGGGAGAAGCAGTGGATGGAAACTGTCAAAAAGCCAGTATAGGCTTGATGAAAAAAACCATGCTAACAATTGGAGATGCCCAGAAGAAGAATGGGCCACCTAGAGAATGGCAACTATCTCCTCACTGGAAGTCCTTGAGCAGAGACTGGTTGAGGAGAACCCAGAGATTTGCTGGTATATTCTAGAAAGGATTCATTTTAAGTGGGGGACAAGCTAAAGGGCCACTGAGGTCCCTTCCAATTGTAAAATTCTATGATTCTGGGGTCATTTTCATCTCCCAAACTTAAAGTAGGTACAATAGAAGCAGAGGATTTCTGTGTTTTTAGCTTCACTCCTTCATTTTACAGATGAGGAAACTGAGGTCCGGGGCTGGCAAATAACTTGTCCACAGTTACACAGCTTGTAAATGACAAAGCCAGAACTTGTACTCAGGTGTTCTGATTATAAGTCCAGTCTTTACCCTTCCTCACACATTAAGAAAGGTCACTGGGGGGGAGGGCAGCGAGGTGGCTCAGTGGATAGAGCCTCGGCCCTGAAGTCAGGAGGACCTGAGTTCAAAGCCAGCCTCAGATGCATAACACTCACTAGCTGTGTGACTCTGGGCAAGTCACTTAACCCCAACCACCTCACCAAAAATTTAAAAAAAAAAAAGGTCACTGGGGCAGCTAGCTGCAGTAGATAGACCACCAGTCCTGGAGTCAGGAGGACCTGAGTTCAAATTCAACCTCAGACACTTAACTAGCTGTGTGACCCTGGGCAAGTCACTTAACCCTAACTGCCTCCCCATCCAAAAAAAAAAAAATTATTGGTAAGGCTAGCAATTACCATTAAAAGGGATCTTTCAGTTCCTCAGTAAGCCAGAAAGACCCTGGAGACTGGGAAAGAGAGGAGGAGGGAAATGTAGGCTTCTGTCCCCTCAACCTAGGGATAGAATTTGCTTCCCTATCCTCTTAATTACCATGATTATTAATTTTGACCATAGAAACACACTTCCAGGTCTCTGATGAAGTCCTCCCAGGCCAGTAAAGGAGGGTGACATCAGAGGCCCAGGGAGCCCCACCCAGCTAGCAGCCAATCTGCCACACCCAGGACCTCTATGGAACTTCTCCAGATGGGTAAACTTCACCAGTGACAGGAGACAGTGACCTAGAACCTCAGGCAGACAGACAGTCATGGGTTTGGGTAGGAAAAATGAAATCATATTCCTATACTCTCAGCCCCAATCACTTTTTTGTGTTCTTTTACTTCACTGTTTTCAGGGATTTTAGTTGTGGGTATTCAGTTAGAAGAAGGCTGGGGATCTGTATGATGTTTCAAGAATAAAATTTATCTGTGTGTGTGTGTGTGTGTGTGTGTGTGTCTGTGTGTGTAGCCAGGGAATAACCATCACTATGCCACACAATGAACACAATTAATTACTTTTGTCTATATACCCAGACATACTGGGTGTAGTCGAGTCCCAGTTCTCCACCACCAGCCTGGCCCTTCCAACTGCCTCTTCTGCCAAGAGAGGCCCTAAAAGCAGGACCCCCCCTTAAGCCTAGCCATCCCACCACACTCACTGATGATCAGACAAACATAGGCAGTCATGCCCACCCTCCCCAAGGTACGGAAAATGGTCAGTCTCACAAGGTCTGAGCTCAGCCTCCACAGATAAGCTCAGGGTGAGACAGCTAAGGGAGTGGCTCTCTGACAAAGGGGAACCCTAGTCCACCCAGTCTTATCCAACTTAGCTTATTTTGAGCTTATCACTTGCTGGCTGATCACTTGCCTGCCCACAAGCCCCTCTCCATCCTAGGCCCCCCACATCTCCAGTAAGCTGCAGTAAGACACAGGACACTCCATCGGCTGTGTACTTCACGTATCCGGCCAGATAGAGAGATCTCAGCTCTAACGGTACCCTTTGAGCCAACCTGGACTCTGCTCTCAGAGATCCCACAACCAATCCCCTCAGGGGGAGAGACCCTGAGCCACCTTAAACTTCACCACTAAGCATTGCCCAGGTGTTAGAGGCATCCCCCTTACTCTCACCTAGAAGGAATAGAGACTGTGTCCAGCCCACAGTTCCTCCTTCCCTCCAACCCAACCATCTCCATGTCAGTCTCCAACACAACTCGGCCTCTGCTATAAAGTTTGGAGCAAAGTTACTTAGAGTTCTCAAGGAAGGGACTTCCAGCCAAGGGGAGGAGGAAGCAACAGAGGCAGGGGTAAAGGTCACAGAGATGTTGCCAAAGGCCTAGGCAATGCCAACTCTAAAGGGCTGGGCAGAGGGGTGGAGATGGAGGTAGGAGGGATTGAGGAGGCATGGACACACAGAGTCCCTGAGAGCCCAGGAGCTCCTATTTACTCCTCAGGAAAAGGTCTTCTCCTCCAAAGGAAAGGCAAGGGTGTGTGTGTGTGTGTGTGTGTGTGTGTGTGTGTTTGCATTTGCCTACTTGCTCCTACAGCTCCACCCCACCTCATCCTAGAAGCATGGCATCACCTCTTTTTCCTGGGGTAAGAGGGGCATCTTCAGAGAATCAAGGCCCAACACAGGAAGAGAAGGGAAACAAGACACCCACATCCAACCCACTCCGACACCTCATAGGCTGCCCACAGGGTACCTTCCCCCTCCATGTGGGCAGCAGGGGCGGGAAAACCACAAGCCCACAGTGCCAGGATATCCTGAACCCTTCTTGTGCCCCACCTGGCAGTGGCAAATAAGAGGGAGGAGACACAGGGGACAACGTCAAGGGGATTTCAGAGAAGGTGGCAGGCACAGGAATAGTTTGCTATGTCATCTACCCTGTAGAATCTACTCCTGGACCTCCTCTCCCTTTGACTTCCTTCTCATGCTTTAGCCCCGTACTACCATACAACAGGTCCTTCACAGGATTTATATCTCCTCTATGGCAGAGAGGATTGAACTGATTTGAGCTGTACCCTCCTTGTTTCCATTAAAAAACTCAGCTGCCTGGGGCTCCTCTCTAGCACACCTTCCCATGACCCCCACCACTAGGCTTATACTTGGTTTATGAGAGTAATACAAGGACTTTGTACCACAGGCAGCTTCCCCCTCTCCCCTTGCTTCCCCAACATGGGAAGAGGGATGATAATAATAGTAATAATGGCGATGATAAGTGATATAAATGTCAAAAACTTACATAATTACTTCTAGAATAAGCCACCATCACTTTATCAAGAAATAGTGATAGCTGACAACAGGTACCTGCCATGGAATTCATCAAAAGTAACCAAAAGTGGTTTACTTTTGGAAAGAACCAATGAAATGACTAAGATACAAGAGTAGTATCAAAAAGTCCTCCCTGGGTAACATCTGCATGAACTGAGCATATCAAAAACATCCTACTGCAGAAGACTCAAACAAATTTGAGTCATGTGGATTTGTCTGTGGAAATAGAGGGGTTTATGAGAGTAATTGAGGACCAAATCTTACCACCAGAAACTACAGGAGGGGTTATATTACATACTTTTGGTTACAGCCATACTACCCTGAACACACCTGATTTCATAAGATCTCAGAAGCTAAACAGGACCAGGCCTGGTTAGTACTTGAGAAGGAGAACACCTGAGAATGCTGGGTGCTAAATCCATTCTCTTCCTAACCCATCTTCCACCCAACTGTCAAACTGATCTTCTTAAAGTACAGGTCTGATCATGTTTATGTCATCCCCTGCCCCAATTCAATAAATCCCAGTAGTTCCCTATAACCTCCAGGATCAAATATAAAATCATCTGTTGGGCTTTTAAAGTCTTCCATAACCTGGTCCCTTCCCACCTCTCCAGTCTCCTTATACCTTAACCTCCTCCACATACTCCCATGATACAGTGATACTGACTTCTTGCTTGTTCTTCCCACACAACGCTCCAAACTGGGCATTCTCACTGACTGTCCTCCATGCCTAGAACTCTTTCCCTCTTTATTGGCTTCCTTTAAGTCTCAGTTAAAGTCCCACCTTCTGCCAGAAGCCTTTTCCAGGCCTCTGTAATCTTAGTGTCTTCCTGCTGAGATTATCCTTAATTTACCCGGATGTGTGTATGTGTGCATGTGTGTGTATATTTGCTTGTGTGCGATCTCCCCCACTAGACTGGGAGCTCCTTGACAGCAGGGACTATTTTTTTGCCTTTGTATTCACAGTGCTTAGCACAGTGCCTGCTTAGTAAATTCTAGCTGACTGACTTAAGAAGCCCAAATTTCATGATCAATTTAGACTATTCATAGAAAATAGTGGACACTATACAACATGTTGCTGCAGGCTGTTAAAACAAAGTTTAACATCTACCAAATACCTAGCAAGATGTAGCCTGAATTAAGTATCAGAAGCTCTGGATCTTTCATGTTTTGACAAAACAACAAATCCCCAAACTACAAATATAAACTCGAAAATATTCTGGAACACTTAACCAATAAACTGTATCAGAACTAGACCGTTGTCACAGACTAAAACGTCACCCCTCATCTCCCAGACGTAACACTGATTAATCAAAAACTTAAAAACAATATTTTTAATAGATATCACCATTCCAAAAACTCGTCTCCAAGCTGCATGGGATGAAAAGCATTCAAAGTATGGAGATATGCCAGAAGAGGTCAAAGGTTACGTGGGAGCAAGATGAGGGGCATATCATCTCCATCATCCTGTCTGCTAATGCATTTGTACCAAGGATGCTTTGAGTAAACCTGTGAAGGAGGGTTTATCCTAATCATTTTAATCTAACTACACAAAGTAGTTATTTTATCTATCTGTTCAACAGTCCATAGAACAGTACATATAAGGGAATAATAACACAGTAACCATTTGTCCTAAGACCATTTGTATCTTAACCCCTTTGAAAAAGAAAAGAAGAACAATGTATCAATAGCAAAAACAACAATAATAAGGATAGGAACTGTATCTGTGATTTCATTGGTATAGGGAACTGCCGCATGAAGAAATTTCCTCTACCAACACAGCCTGGCGCTGTCTCTGCCACTTAAGAGTATTTTGAAAGATTCCTAGAACATCTAGAGGTAAAGTGACTTGCCCAGGGTCATACAGCCAATATATATCAGAAGTGGGACTTGAACCCAGGTCTTCCTGGCTTTGAGGTCAGCTGTCCAATCACAACACCAAGCTGCCTCTCTAATAACAATAATAGCAATAACAATTCAAGTGTTACAGAACTGCAAAAAAGCATTTTCTTCACAATAACCCTCTGACGCAGGTAGCATAACTATCATTCCCCTAATTTTACAAAATGGGAAACTGAGCCTGAGAAAAGTGGCCACACAGTAAATCTCATAGTTGGAACTTGAGTCTCAATCTCCTAACTCTAAGTTGAATATTCTTGCCATTACACGGGGCTGTGTGGATAAGAGGGTTTGGGAGAATATCCTATCTCTACCCCCATATATCTGGATTAATAGGGGAGGGGTGTGTGTAAAATAATATAGAGCACTTCCTCCATCCTCCAGCCACAGTCACTGAGGAAGCCCTTAGGAGCATTGGGGAAGGGATTCTGGCTTAAATATGAGATGAACTATGATGGCTTTGAGGTCCTCTCTAACCTGATAGTCTATCCCTCCCAGCATCCCCTCCACCAGCAATTGTGACTCAAGTCTTTCCCTGCATTCCTTCCTTCTTTCCCACCACTTCTGATGGTCCCATGCAAAATAAGTAAGACTGGCATTCAAGGGAGCTAGCGAGACCCTGAAGGGGAAAGGTGGGGCCCCAATTTGGGGTCAGGGGATTCCCATGCATTTTGCCAGTCAGTGATTCATAAACAAATGAGGTACAAAATACAAATCTCATTGGAGGGGGTAGCTACAGTCATAGCCTAAGTGGGTAAAGTCAACAGCTGCCCCCCAGGACCCTGTCAGAGATGCCAGGCTAAGCTGGGCTGGGTAGGGTGGGGCAGGCAGGGCAGATTTCAAACAAGGGATAGGGCTATTTATAAACTTTCCAAGAAAAAAAAGCCACAGCCTTTCTCTTCCCTCTACCCCACTAGCTTTAAAAAGAGAGTGGGGACTCTTTTCTCCCTTCTACAACCAGCCTTGGACACTCTGGGCTCCAGAGACAGAGACAGGGAGAGATAGAGCAAGGCTAGGCAGCAGATCCTTCCAGCTCCTTCCCACTCCAACCCCTCCACCAAGCAATCAGGCAGCTTCAGTCTCAGTATTTATCCTCCCTACTGCCAAGAGCTAGGTGGGCAGGAAGCCAGGCATCCAAGCCCAGGCCTTTGGCCAGCGGCTCCCCCCCCAATGCAGGGGGGACAGGGCCTCACACTCCCTCAGGCCAGGGAGGATGGGGGGGAGATAGGAGGGTGGTGCTAAATAAAGTAAAAACAGGGAACTGGTGGGGGGGGTGGATGTAATATAGACCAACAACTGTACTTGAGAAAACTGACTGATCCCCACTTCCAACTAATTTACTAGGGGAACCCCAAATGCTCCCTTGCAGCCTCCTCTGTATCCAGGTGATATTATAACCCAGATCCTTTCCTCAAAAAAAAACAAAACAAAACAAAACATCAAGAGATATCATTAAATCCAATCTCTAAGCATACCTGCCCTTTCCCCCATCAGACTCAGAGGTCCCAGTTGTAAGACCTAAAGCTTAAAGAGGCCTTAAAGATCAAGTCCAATCTCCTTATGTTTCAGATAAGGAAACTGAGGCCCAGGAAAGTAAAATGACTTGCTCAAGGTAACTCAGCCCTTAAGTAGCAGATACAGAATTCAAACCCAGGTCTTTGGACAGACACTAAAATCATTAAGTCCACCTTCCCAGGGTGGGGGAAAGAAAGAGCCTGGTCTGGCAATCAGTTGAGCTTCTCAGCCCTTTGCTTATTTCCCTCACTCTTCTCCACCTCCAATTATACCCAAGTATCCAGGAAGTCTACCCTCCAACTCTCTGGTGGCAAACCTCAACAGACCCAAGGAGGCCTTCAAGAACTTTACCCTCCAGGGTCTCTTCAGTCCATACTCCTAAAGGAATTGACTATAGCCAGCCCTCCCAAGAGAGGCAAGAACAGGCCTGCCCTAGATGTGAGGCCCAACTAGGTTATAGTGCCCTGGATGCCCTCCCCTTCCCCAAAGGGGTGGAAAGAGAGACAGAAAAAAGCAGGAAGGGAGTGCTGCCGGCTCATCTCAAACGGTCCCCATTCCCAGTCTTTTCAGGCGTTGTCCTACTCCAAACTTCAGACTGCCACATGAGGGAATCAGGTTGGGAGAGGGGTGCGAGGGAGAAAAGAGAATGGCAAATTTGCCTGCAGCTTTTCCCTAGGTTCCAGCTCTTTTTCCCTAAGACCTCAGAGCAAAATCCAGGGCCTAAAAGATGCCACATTGTTTAGTCTTTCAGAGAACATTATAGGTAAAAAGTGAGGGAGGGGTGGCGGGAAGGCAGTGGAGGGTGGTAGTCCCCAAGACTCAAGGAGAAGGACCAGGGAAGGTAGGGGAAGGAAGAAAACAGGAAGAGGAAGAGAAAGATGAAGCGGGCGAGGTCGGTGGCCTAGACCACAGGATTGTTTGGTCAATACAAAGGCAGCTTTGTCTGGGGGGGGAGGGTATGCTGGGGCAATACCCCTAAAGGGGACCCATCTCTCCCCCCCCCCACATGGAAACCACCACCCACCCCCCCCCCCCCCCCATCCTGGCACAGGGCTTTCCCCACCCCCACACTGGCATATGCCCCTTCTCAGTACCCTTTCATTCTCTTACAGAGAAGGGGAGGAGACCACAGAGAAAACCAGAGGGCAAGAGAAATCATTCCTTTCTCCCCTTCCAGATTCTCCTGGCAGAGCACATCCTGGGTCTGCACCAGAATCCACCCACCCACCCACCCTCAGATTTTCATTCCCACCAACCCACAACGTATTCTAGTGAGTCGTCACACTCTATGTCTAAAGCCAGATGCTCCACCACGGGGATTCTGTGGAACCCACCCCTCCTTCACTGGAAGGCCCAATTCTATTCCCTCCCACTATGGTATCTCCAAACACACACACACACACACACACAGTCCCCTCCCCAGGGACCTAGGACGTGGGGAAGCCGGGGAACGCCCCCTTCTCTCCCTCCTGCCTCAGGATATCCTCTTGGCACTGACCCCAGACCAAGCCTGACTCAGGCTGCCTCTCTCCCACCCCACCCCTAGGACCCCCAGGAGTTTCCTGCTCCAGACACACCCCACCCAGTTGAGCCCAGGTCTAGGGTCTCTCCCCACTCACCCTCCTCCATTACACACACACACACACACACACACACACACACACACACCCCTACCCACCAGTCTAAGAAAAGCAATATGCCTGATCTACCTTCCTCCCCAAGGATCTGACACAGTGAGACATACAAGGGAGATGGGAAGGTTGGAGATAAAGGTGGGATCTGGGAGAGAGGTAAATTTAATTACCCTAACCCCCTCCCTACCGTACACACTTTGCATAGCCTGGGATATTAGCCAGTCCCCCCACTCCCCTCCCCAGCAATGCCAGGAAGACATGAAAACTTCCTGGAAAAAATGAGTATTTCCAACTGCACAGGGTGGGAGAAGGAGCCCCCAATACAGTAAGAGTGGGGTGGGAGAGGCTGGGTAGAGAAGAGTTCCATGCAACCTAGCATCAAACACAAGATCAGATACAGTCAGAGCTCTGTCGCTATCTCTGTGGGAATCCAGTGACCAGACAGGGACTAGACCTGTGCTTTCAGTGATATAGGGAACTCCTGGCAAGGAAACGCCCTCTACCAATTCAGGTCTCCACTTTCTGTGCGACTCAAGTTCTTTGAGAGTTTCCTAGAGCTCTGAAAGGTTATGAGATTCACCCAGGGTAGCACAGCCAGTGTGTGTCCAAGGGAGATCTTGAATTCGGGTCTTTCGAAGCTCCGAGGCCAGTTCTCTAAGGACTACACTACTACTGCTTCTCCCTCGGTGTGCCCTTGGGTAAATCACTTCCCCTGCCTGGGCTTTAGTTCTCTCTCTGTAAAATGGCTCCTGAAGTACTTCCCCTGTGGCTCCAATGTTCTGTCACTCTAGCCACCTATACCTTCAAGATCACAAGTGGTCACACACACACACACACACACATACATACATACATGGAGCAGAGGAAGGTGACGGGCATCCCCTATCCCACCATCACTGCCATAGCCATTCAGCCCTAAATGGAACTGAGGGTCTAGGCCCCCCAAAGCTGCTTGGGCTCTCTCCCCAGGGGTAGGTCTACACTGTTGAGAGGGTGGGGGAGAAAACATCTCCTGAGGGCCTCAGGGCTGGTGCCCACAGTGGCCATATCCATGGTAACCAACAACAAACATGGCCCTATGAGGAGCCCAGGGTTGAGACAGGAAGTGGTAGCCACGTGATTGGAAGTACTTTTTTATGGGGAGGGGGGTGGCAGCCTTCTGAGAGTCAGTACCCCTCACCCAACCTGGATCGGAGCATGGGAGGGGGGCAAGAGAGGAAGATGTGGAAGTGACCACTCTGCCCCTCCCCTTCCCTCCACACTGAGGTAGGTCAGGGCCCTTCCCTCTCTGCCACTCAAGGGCCTGTCATCTCCCCCCAGACCCCCTCCCTTCAGCTTCCTGCCGTGACTGTAGATCAGAGAACTCCTCACCACAGCTTCCCCTTCTCAAGTCTCGATTCCTAGGCCTGGAGGGTTTCATTTTGGACTAGAGAGCCTCACAGTTGGGGACAGGGACAGTGTGTGTGTGTGTGTGTGTGTGTGTGTGTGTGTGTGTGTGTGTGTG
>NW_020952824.1:0-1574 GCF_900497805.2 Vombatus ursinus | reverse complement strand
TGTCCCTGATAGGGTCCAGCACTCTTCCCACATAAGCTTGACATAAGGTGGGACTACAGCACATTCCTTGGGGCAGGACCTTCCACTGATATCTTAAATCTGGTCCTGCATTATTGGTAGTGGGTATGGTAAAGGCAAATCTCTTTCTATCTTCTGGGGATAATGGGATAGAGAAAAAACAATCTTGGATGTCTATGACTGTCACAGGCCATCCAGAAGGCACTAAATTAGGAGAGGGAAGGCCAGGCTGTAGGGTTCCCATGGGCTCTAGGGTGGTGTTAACCACCCTGAGATCTATTAACATTCGAAATTTCCCTGATTTCTTTTTTATTACAAACACTGGGCTGTTCCAGGGGCTGGATGTGGGCTCAATGTGCCCCACCTGTAACAGGTGCTGCACTATATCACGTAAAGCCTGGGCTTTCTCTGCAGGGAGGGGCCATTGGGGTACCCAGACTGGGTTATTAGATCTCCATGTTAGAGGAGTGGGTCTGATACAATAAAATTTTTCTTGTTGCCCAACGGCCCCAATTAAAAATCCTGCGGGGGTGGTATATAAACAGATGCACCACAAGCCTTCAAAATATCTCTTCCCCATAAATTGTATCTCAAACCAGCAACCACTGGGGTCGATTTGGAAAATTCCCTTGCTGAAAAGGGGAAGTCCGAACCACCGGGT
Organism: Vombatus ursinus; assembly: GCF_900497805.2. Taxonomy (NCBI): domain Eukaryota; kingdom Metazoa; phylum Chordata; class Mammalia; order Diprotodontia; family Vombatidae; genus Vombatus; species Vombatus ursinus. Next base: position 895 of record NW_020952824.1, on the reverse strand, counting down.
AAAAGTCGGAGATTGTCCTGATGCAGCCCCGAGGGCGCATTCTGAGGGGGTGGAGCTTCCATCTGGTAAGCTTGCTGAGGGGCCCTCCTTGCCCCACCTCCCAACTGGCTTGCAGCATTCTTTAGCATAATGGCCGGATTTGTTACAATTGTAACAAATTGCCTTAGGGCAGGCTCCACCAGGTTTCTGGCTGCATTGTGCCTTGAACTGACCAGCCTTTCCGTATAGATAGTACGATTTAGTCTCTTTTGTTTTCAGCACTTCTGATAGTCCTCTCCAAGCGGCTGCCTGTAGGCAGGCCATGAAATCCGGAAAGGTTTATCAGGACCTTTTTTAATCTTGGTCAGGGAGGGCCTTTGTTTCCCCAAAGCCTGAATCTTACTAAAAGCCCGTAGGGCACATTGGGAAACAGCTGCAAAGGCTGTATTTAGTGCCTCTTTTAACTCCTTAAACTTCTTCCATTCTAAAGGGGCCCAGGTCCTCCCTCCGTAGGTTAAGTGTGGGGGAGGGGGCCGTCCCTCCACGTGGCTTTCCTTGCTACGGTTTCCTGCTCTCTCCCGGCTACTGCTCTCCCGCTCCTGCCCTCCTGCCCGGCCTTGCTTTCTTTTCTCTTGCTTATTTTCAAATTCGCTGTTTCCAGTGACCTCTGTCTCACTCCCTGAGTCTGTCTCACTCCTAGACTCTTCCTCACTACTGATTTCTGCTTCTTTCACTCTTTTATACACTTCTTTCCCTTGCACCTCCCGATCCGGGACCTTACCAAACAACTGTCCCATCCTCCTTCCTTAGCCCTATCGGCTAAGGGTCTCGTCTCTCTTCCCGCAACCAGACCAGCTGGTCCACGGGGCCTCTGGCCTATTTCCTCCGCCCCACGTTGGGCGCCACTTGTACTGGC
>NW_020952823.1:0-3057 GCF_900497805.2 Vombatus ursinus | reverse complement strand
GGAAGGTCCTGCCCCAAGGAATGTGCTGTAGTCCCACCTTATGTCAAGCTTATGTGGGAAGAGTGCTGGACCCTATCAGGGACAAATGGCCTAAAGCCACAATACTTCACTATATGGACGATATTTTATTAGCCACCAGCAGTCATGAGACACTAGCAAGATTAGTAAAAGAAACTGTCTCTGCACTTGCTCATTATGGTTTGGTGGTGGCCCCTGACAAAGTCCAACAAAATTACCCACTCATATACCTAGGCCTTCATATGGAGGCTGTCTCTATTAGCAATCAAATTCCTGAACTAGGGCTTGATAAGATAACCACTTTGAATCACTTCCAAAAGTTAGTGGGACAGATCCAATGGCTCAGGGCCCGCACACCCATTCCTCCTGCTGTAATGCAGCCTTTATATGATATCTTAAAAGGAAATTCAGATTTAAACTCCCCTCGGGCATGGACTCCTGCTGCTAAGGCAGCAGTGTCCCAAATATTCTCACTTGCTGCCCAGGCCCAGACCGCCAGATGGGACCCCAAAGGTAGAATAGAGGTCTCCTTGGTCAATCAACAGAGTCCTTTTTGTGTTATACACCAAGGTCCCAAATTGTTAGAATTTGTATATGCAAAGAAGGCTCACAAGGTACTGCCAAATTATTATGAGATGTTAGGGGAACTAGCCTTAGCTGCAGTACAAAGGGCTGTCCACTTGTCTGGACAGCGACCTTTACTTTACTCGAATTTTGAACCTGGACAGCGAGAAGCCATTATGCAAACCTATTGGTCTTGGGCACATTGCTCCCAATGGGCCGAGATAAGTCCTCATTCCTCCTGTCTGCTTCTCCCTATGCTAGAGCAAATAACCTTAGTACCACCCCAAAGAAAGGTTATGGGAGAACCTGTTCAAGGCTCAAATGTTTTCACTGATGCTACAAAAAACTATAAGGCCTCTATTTATCATGAGGCCTCCAAGGAAATAACAGTATTAGAAACCCCCTATGACTCTACCCAGAAAAATGAACTCTTTGCCATCCTCCAGGCTTGCCGTAAATATCCTGAGCCTATAAACTTAATCTCTGATAGTCTATATGCAGTAAAGGTTCTTAAATGCATAGAGGACGCCGTTCTCCAACCTCATAAGTCCACCATATCCTCTCTCCTGAGGGAATTACAGCAAATTTTGTTGCAGTGAAAAAACCCCCTTTACATTCTCCATGTTTATTCTCATCAGTCCACCTCAGGAGGCATTTTTGAAGGCAATGATGTAGCGGATCATGCTTTACAGTGCTCCCTACTGCCAGTCCTCACTCCTCCTGAACAAGCCCATGATTTTTTACACCTACCAGTGAGCTCCCTGAGACGCCTGTATGGTTTAAGTGGTGAACAGGCTCGACAAATTGTGAGGCGATGTGTGCGCTGTGTTCCTTTTCTCCCCCCTCCACCCAGTAAGGGGATTAACCCACGAGGTCTTTTTCCCAATGACTTGTGGCAAATGGATGTTACTCACCTTGGCCGTGTCACTATTCATGTCTGCATTGATACTTTTTCCAAATTTATAATGGCCACTGTATCCAGTAAGGAGAACACCCCATCAGTTATTAAGCATCTGTACCATTGTTTTGCCTCTGTGGGGATCCCTCACGTCATTAAAACTGACAATGGGCCTGCCTATTTATCTACACAAATGACTGCCTTTTTTACATCCTTTGGCATTAAGCATGTTACAGGGATCCCCTATAACCCCACAGGTCAGGCTATTGTTGAGCGAGCCCATCGTACCTTGAAAGCTACCCTCAGTAAACAAAAAGGGGGAGTAGGAGGTCGGGGCTCAGGGCGGTGGCCTACCCAAGCAGATGTGGATAAAGCTTTATATACATACAATTTTCTCTGTCTAGATAGAGACACGGGCCTATCCCCTAGCATGCTACAGGTAATAACACCACCCACTTGTAATTCATCTGGCCCCTTAAAAACAGCACACATGCACCATCCCTTAACCAGAAAGTCCTCTGGAAGGACGATGAAGGAAACTGGCAAGGCCCATCTGTAGTGTTGTGGAGAGGGCCGGGGTATTTATGTCTTACAGATTCTGATGGCCAGAGCCACTGGGTACCAGAAAGAAGAACAAAACGAGTTGAAGAAGCCCCGGGAGAGACAACAAGGATGGGAGAAGAAACACAGTCAACAGAAAATTCAAAGAGAGCAGAAAGAAAAGACAGTTAGGATGACTAATCTGAGTAAAACTGTTTTCACTTTTTGCGCGATCAGGACTTTGCCACAGGTTGCACCAGCTCCAGTGCCCTGGGAGACACGAGAGAATGGCTGGGGGCACTTGGCGTTGGCAGCATCCATCTTCAAGGAGTTCCAGATACAGGACTTATATAGTGGACAGCAATTGCTTGCCTCAAAAATAGAGGAACTGGCCAATAAATTTGCCCAAGCCCTCCAAGTGCAGGCTGATATTGATCAGCAGCTGGAGGAGCAGATCAAAAAAGTAGCATTGGTTACTCAGGACATTGGGAATGAACTTATGTGGCTGGAATTGAGACAGCAGTTGCCATGCGATGGCTGATATTGATCCATTTGTGTAACACCCTTAAACCATAATGCCACTTACGACACCGTTTCACAAAGTATAATAACACTCTCCTTTCTTTCCTAATTGATGTAATGTTACCTGTGCCTTTTCCCAGACCTAGGCTACAAATCTTTCCTCTGTACTCCAGGCTTTACGGGTGTTAATTAGACTGGCACGGTACATATCTGACACTTGGCACCAACACGAGACTGATGATATTGTTCATCACCTTAGCGATTGGATTAAGCATATGTCTTTCCCCATCCCCTCCTTTGTAACCCATTGGGCATTTATAACTCCTTTTGCATTTATACTGTTATTGTTACTACCCACTATTTTAGGAGGTTTTCTTAGGATTTTTAGAGGTTTTGTAGAGGCACTCAGTACCGAAGGCCTAGTATGGAGACCCCGTCTCCACCCCTCTATTAAACAAAAAGGGGGAATTGTGAGGGACTGTCTGATGTTGGCAGCTACCAGGTTGGGTGCTGTG
>NW_020952822.1:0-1572 GCF_900497805.2 Vombatus ursinus | reverse complement strand
GTACTGGCCGCACGCCGACCTTCTGCCAGCCGTGTGCCAGTACAAGTGGCGCCCAACGTGGGGCGGAGGAAATAGGCCAGAGGCCCCGTGGACCAGCTGGTCTGGTTGCGGGAAGAGAGACGAGACCCTTAGCCGATAGGGCTAAGGAAGGAGGATGGGACAGTTGTTTGGTAAGGTCCCGGATCGGGAGGTGCAAGGGAAAGAAGTGTATAAAAGAGTGAAAGAAGCAGAAATCAGTAGTGAGGAAGAGTCTAGGAGTGAGACAGACTCAGGGAGTGAGACAGAGGTCACTGGAAACAGCGAATTTGAAAATAAGCAAGAGAAAAGAAAGCAAGGCCGGGCAGGAGGGCAGGAGCGGGAGAGCAGTAGCCGGGAGAGAGCAGGAAACCGTAGCAAGGAAAGCCACGTGGAGGGACGGCCCCCTCCCCCACACTTAACCTACGGAGGGAGGACCTGGGCCCCTTTAGAATGGAAGAAGTTTAAGGAGTTAAAAGAGGCACTAAATACAGCCTTTGCAGCTGTTTCCCAATGTGCCCTACGGGCTTTTAGTAAGATTCAGGCTTTGGGGAAACAAAGGCCCTCCCTGACCAAGATTAAAAAAGGTCCTGATAAACCTTTCCGGATTTCATGGCCTGCCTACAGGCAGCCGCTTGGAGAGGACTATCAGAAGTGCTGAAAACAAAAGAGACTAAATCGTACTATCTATACGGAAAGGCTGGTCAGTTCAAGGCACAATGCAGCCAGAAACCTGGTGGAGCCTGCCCTAAGGCAATTTGTTACAATTGTAACAAATCCGGCCATTATGCTAAAGAATGCTGCAAGCCAGTTGGGAGGTGGGGCAAGGAGGGCCCCTCAGCAAGCTTACCAGATGGAAGCTCCACCCCCTCAGAATGCGCCCTCGGGGCTGCATCAGGACAATCTCCGACTTTTACCCGGTGGTTCGGACTTCCCCTTTTCAGCAAGGGAATTTTCCAAATCGACCCCAGTGGTTGCTGGTTTGAGATACAATTTATGGGGAAGAGATATTTTGAAGGCTTGTGGTGCATCTGTTTATATACCACCCCCGCAGGATTTTTAATTGGGGCCGTTGGGCAACAAGAAAAATTTTATTGTATCAGACCCACTCCTCTAACATGGAGATCTAATAACCCAGTCTGGGTACCCCAATGGCCCCTCCCTGCAGAGAAAGCCCAGGCTTTACGTGATATAGTGCAGCACCTGTTACAGGTGGGGCACATTGAGCCCACATCCAGCCCCTGGAACAGCCCAGTGTTTGTAATAAAAAAGAAATCAGGGAAATTTCGAATGTTAATAGATCTCAGGGTGGTTAACACCACCCTAGAGCCCATGGGAACCCTACAGCCTGGCCTTCCCTCTCCTAATTTAGTGCCTTCTGGATGGCCTGTGACAGTCATAGACATCCAAGATTGTTTTTTCTCTATCCCATTATCCCCAGAAGATAGAAAGAGATTTGCCTTTACCATACCCACTACCAATAATGCAGGACCAGATTTAAGATATCAGTGGAAGGTCCTGCCCCAAGGAATGTGCTGTAGTCCCACCTTATGTCAA
>NW_020952821.1:0-3773 GCF_900497805.2 Vombatus ursinus | reverse complement strand
GCCAGTACCTACTTCTCTTATAAGAAGTACACTACCAGAGTCTTACCCACACCCGGGTCTTCGGTCCTCAGCCGGATCACCACACAGAGACGAGCCATCGGGAGGTGCCAACACCAGAGCTTTATTCAGAGGCCAACACAGCAAGCCATCATAGCAAGCCCAAGCAGCAAGGCCAGAGCAACAGGGCAGGAGCCAGGGGAGAGTGCACGTGTGTGATCTGACCACGCTTGTTCCTAAGTACCTACCTAGCCCCTCCTCCCCAGCCCGCTACTAGCCAATGATTGTAGGGTCAGATACCGGAAGGGGCTGTCTGAGTTTAGCACACCAAGGGGGAGGGAGTGACGTAGGAGGCCAGGATTGGATACAGGAAGGAGGCATCTGGGATTGACGCATAGACAAGAGTACGTGACCTAGGAAGTCAGGCTCAGACACTGGGAGGAGGGGTCTGGGTCAGTGCTGCACAAATGGACCCAGGAAGTCAGGAAGGTCACAAGAGGCATCTGGGGATGACGTTGCATATAGGGAGGGGACTAAGCAGAGGGAACTCAGTCCTCTGCCATCCCACTCCCACGTGGCACCGCCCCTTGCCTCAGGAGCTCAGGCTCGGCTACTTCCTTGCACCCAGCTTATCTCATAGCACTGCCCAATTGCCTCAGGGCTTCTCCGTATCCAGCCCATCCCAGTACTCACGACTCTGCCTACCACAGCCCCTGCCTTGACTTCCAAAATACCCAGATCTTACCTTACCCTTGCCACAGCACCCAACCTGGTAGCTGCCAACATCAGACAGTCCCTCACAATTCCCCCTTTTTGTTTAATAGAGGGGTGGAGACGGGGTCTCCATACTAGGCCTTCGGTACTGAGTGCCTCTACAAAACCTCTAAAAATCCTAAGAAAACCTCCTAAAATAGTGGGTAGTAACAATAACAGTATAAATGCAAAAGGAGTTATAAATGCCCAATGGGTTACAAAGGAGGGGATGGGGAAAGACATATGCTTAATCCAATCGCTAAGGTGATGAACAATATCATCAGTCTCGTGTTGGTGCCAAGTGTCAGATATGTACCGTGCCAGTCTAATTAACACCCGTAAAGCCTGGAGTACAGAGGAAAGATTTGTAGCCTAGGTCTGGGAAAAGGCACAGGTAACATTACATCAATTAGGAAAGAAAGGAGAGTGTTATTATACTTTGTGAAACGGTGTCGTAAGTGGCATTATGGTTTAAGGGTGTTACACAAATGGATCAATATCAGCCATCGCATGGCAACTGCTGTCTCAATTCCAGCCACATAAGTTCATTCCCAATGTCCTGAGTAACCAATGCTACTTTTTTGATCTGCTCCTCCAGCTGCTGATCAATATCAGCCTGCACTTGGAGGGCTTGGGCAAATTTATTGGCCAGTTCCTCTATTTTTGAGGCAAGCAATTGCTGTCCACTATATAAGTCCTGTATCTGGAACTCCTTGAAGATGGATGCTGCCAACGCCAAGTGCCCCCAGCCATTCTCTCGTGTCTCCCAGGGCACTGGAGCTGGTGCAACCTGTGGCAAAGTCCTGATCGCGCAAAAAGTGAAAACAGTTTTACTCAGATTAGTCATCCTAACTGTCTTTTCTTTCTGCTCTCTTTGAATTTTCTGTTGACTGTGTTTCTTCTCCCATCCTTGTTGTCTCTCCCGGGGCTTCTTCAACTCGTTTTGTTCTTCTTTCTGGTACCCAGTGGCTCTGGCCATCAGAATCTGTAAGACATAAATACCCCGGCCCTCTCCACAACACTACAGATGGGCCTTGCCAGTTTCCTTCATCGTCCTTCCAGAGGACTTTCTGGTTAAGGGATGGTGCATGTGTGCTGTTTTTAAGGGGCCAGATGAATTACAAGTGGGTGGTGTTATTACCTGTAGCATGCTAGGGGATAGGCCCGTGTCTCTATCTAGACAGAGAAAATTGTATGTATATAAAGCTTTATCCACATCTGCTTGGGTAGGCCACCGCCCTGAGCCCCGACCTCCTACTCCCCCTTTTTGTTTACTGAGGGTAGCTTTCAAGGTACGATGGGCTCGCTCAACAATAGCCTGACCTGTGGGGTTATAGGGGATCCCTGTAACATGCTTAATGCCAAAGGATGTAAAAAAGGCAGTCATTTGTGTAGATAAATAGGCAGGCCCATTGTCAGTTTTAATGACGTGAGGGATCCCCACAGAGGCAAAACAATGGTACAGATGCTTAATAACTGATGGGGTGTTCTCCTTACTGGATACAGTGGCCATTATAAATTTGGAAAAAGTATCAATGCAGACATGAATAGTGACACGGCCAAGGTGAGTAACATCCATTTGCCACAAGTCATTGGGAAAAAGACCTCGTGGGTTAATCCCCTTACTGGGTGGAGGGGGGAGAAAAGGAACACAGCGCACACATCGCCTCACAATTTGTCGAGCCTGTTCACCACTTAAACCATACAGGCGTCTCAGGGAGCTCACTGGTAGGTGTAAAAAATCATGGGCTTGTTCAGGAGGAGTGAGGACTGGCAGTAGGGAGCACTGTAAAGCATGATCCGCTACATCATTGCCTTCAAAAATGCCTCCTGAGGTGGACTGATGAGAATAAACATGGAGAATGTAAAGGGGGTTTTTTCACTGCAACAAAATTTGCTGTAATTCCCTCAGGAGAGAGGATATGGTGGACTTATGAGGTTGGAGAACGGCGTCCTCTATGCATTTAAGAACCTTTACTGCATATAGACTATCAGAGATTAAGTTTATAGGCTCAGGATATTTACGGCAAGCCTGGAGGATGGCAAAGAGTTCATTTTTCTGGGTAGAGTCATAGGGGGTTTCTAATACTGTTATTTCCTTGGAGGCCTCATGATAAATAGAGGCCTTATAGTTTTTTGTAGCATCAGTGAAAACATTTGAGCCTTGAACAGGTTCTCCCATAACCTTTCTTTGGGGTGGTACTAAGGTTATTTGCTCTAGCATAGGGAGAAGCAGACAGGAGGAATGAGGACTTATCTCGGCCCATTGGGAGCAATGTGCCCAAGACCAATAGGTTTGCATAATGGCTTCTCGCTGTCCAGGTTCAAAATTCGAGTAAAGTAAAGGTCGCTGTCCAGACAAGTGGACAGCCCTTTGTACTGCAGCTAAGGCTAGTTCCCCTAACATCTCATAATAATTTGGCAGTACCTTGTGAGCCTTCTTTGCATATACAAATTCTAACAATTTGGGACCTTGGTGTATAACACAAAAAGGACTCTGTTGATTGACCAAGGAGACCTCTATTCTACCTTTGGGGTCCCATCTGGCGGTCTGGGCCTGGGCAGCAAGTGAGAATATTTGGGACACTGCTGCCTTAGCAGCAGGAGTCCATGCCCGAGGGGAGTTTAAATCTGAATTTCCTTTTAAGATATCATATAAAGGCTGCATTACAGCAGGAGGAATGGGTGTGCGGGCCCTGAGCCATTGGATCTGTCCCACTAACTTTTGGAAGTGATTCAAAGTGGTTATCTTATCAAGCCCTAGTTCAGGAATTTGATTGCTAATAGAGACAGCCTCCATATGAAGGCCTAGGTATATGAGTGGGTAATTTTGTTGGACTTTGTCAGGGGCCACCACCAAACCATAATGAGCAAGTGCAGAGACAGTTTCTTTTACTAATCTTGCTAGTGTCTCATGACTGCTGGTGGCTAATAAAATATCGTCCATATAGTGAAGTATTGTGGCTTTAGGCCATTTGTCCCTGATAGGGTCCAGCACTCTTCCCACATAAGCTTGACATAAG
>NW_020952820.1:0-15778 GCF_900497805.2 Vombatus ursinus | reverse complement strand
TCTTACATGTGCCACCACTTTCTGACATGGCCTGAATGATGGGGCACAAAATGTTTTGTAATTTGAAACTACTTGTTCAAAAGAATATAGATAACATAGAGATACCGTAAGATTGTAGATCATCCTATAAGCAGCTATGTGGAAAATAAGTCAAAATTGGAGTATAATTACTGGGAGGGGATGGCTGAAAACTTTCTTCCTGTACACAAGTGGAATTTATTCCCATATATACTACACATGAATTGCATACCTCTTGCTAAGGGACACGTAGATTTTTACTAACCAAATCCAATGGGAAGATTTTCTCTTGGTCCTTTTTTATAGACAAAAAAATAGGTGCATAGAGAGAGTGATTTATTGGAATTTAAGTTACATCTGGGCACTCTAGATTGCACTGACAGATGTTGCTGATTTGGCTATCTGGCCTGCAAATGTATTAAATAGCCCCCACTGAAGTCTGGAGATCTTCTTTTGGGACTAAAACTAACATTTATTGTTAGTTATCTTACTTCTTTCCCAATATGGCTCCCCTAATCCTTCTCACCTCTGCTCTGCAGCTGCAATGATGTTAAGCTCTACTTTAACCTCCTCAGTAGGAGGAGGTGTTTGTTATCACTGAATAAATGTAGGAAATACTTCAATGAGAAAATGGTAATCATAAGGTGACACACACGTGCATGAGTGATTAATGAATATTCTCAATAGGGAAGTTCCTAAACTGATAGATAGGACAGTACAGAGGAATGAAAGAGCCCTTATTTGGTTAGAGAAAAGCCATTGAAAATGATTAAATGTCTTCAAATCAAGCTTCAAAATCCAAGTAGAAGACAAATTTTTTTTTTCTATTTCCAAATGAAATAAATTAAGACTTGCAGTACAGGAATACCCCCACCTAGTGTCATTAATTGGAACAATGTTAGCTGGGGCTGCTAGTGGGTACAGTGTATATAGCACAGGTCCTGGAGTCAAGAAGACCTGAGTTCAAATGTGGCCTGAGATACTTACTAGCTGTTGATCTTGGGCAAATCACTTAACCCCAATTGCCTTCTCTCCCCACTCCCCCATAAAAATCAATTTTATATTTAGCCTTATCTTCTTTTCTCTACTGATTTATGAGAATAGTTTCAGCATAAGGGTAGTGTGGGTGAGGTGAGAAGTAGTAAGTAGAAGAGGCTGTAACTAGAAGGAAAGAAGAAGAGCCAGAGAGAAATGATGGCACTGGGGAAAGGAGGACTCTGGAGGCTTTACACTCATTTTGCTTGTGGGAAATGGTACTTAAAGTGTAAGCACAGAGGTGTTTTTGGTTTTATTCAGAAATTTCATAGATGGGGCAATTAAGCTACTAAAATAATACCTTGGCATTGCCTGAGGGAAACTGGGGAACCCTTAACCACTAAGGATCCTTACATCTGGCCTCACACTCAGCCTTGGTTCAGTTCTTAGAGAGCATGACCTCCAAAGAGAAAGGTCAAGTACCTTTTTTTTTTTTCCTCACTGTCTCTGGTTCTTTATACCTCAACCCCAGAGCCTCAGGGAAAATAATTTAAAGAAAGTTTAGGTTTGGCTCATGTCTAGGGTTTATCTGAAAGGGCTCAGAAAGATACACAACATCCAAGGTAGATCAGGTATAGGACAGATATTTACTTCCTCCTTGCAAAAAAAATTAATAGACAAAATGTTAAGACCATGGCTGGGGCTCATCTTTCTGTCTATTCTTATCTTCTCTGAGAAAAGGGTATAGCTACAAAAAATTACTGTTGCCTGTCAGCTCCAACTCAGTCAGGGTCCTTAACCCATAGTAAGTGCTTAATAAATGTTTATTGACTGACTTTTAACTTCTCAAACTCACAAGGTTGACTTCAAGGTAAGTAATGTCCATTTCAGAATTGCTGTTCAGTTACCTAGGCTCAGAAGAAGAAACATAAAGCAGAACACTTAGGTTAGAGACCTAAGATGTAGTCTTAGGGTCATCTAGGTGGCACTTACATCTGCCACCATATACAAGCAGCTACCATTACTGATGGGGCAGAGAGACTCCTCCCTCCCCTCATGGAAAGCACAAGAAAGATCCTCTACTAAGCTCCCACATGCTTGACAGATGGGAAGAGAGTAGAAGTTGTCTTACCTTTTAAAATGAACTCTTCTTGGTTCAGAGGCCAATCTCTTGTTTCTTATTTTGTTTCATTTTATTATTTTTTTCCATGAATGAAAATTCACCTCTTCTCCTCACCTCCTCATATCCATTGAAAAGAATGAAAAACAAAACTCTTTTCACAAATATGCATAGTAAAGCAAAATGAAATTCTGTATTGGCCATCTTGTATGTGCATATACATGTATGTTTGTGTGTGGTCTCTGTCTATATCTGGAGTCCATCGTCTCTGTCAAGAGGTGTGTAGCATGCTTCATTATGAGTCCTCTTAGAATTGTGGTTGGTCATTGTGTTTATAAGAGCTTTTAAGGTTTTCAAAGCTTTTTGTTTTTACAGTATTCTTGTTGTATGAATTGTTGTTTTTGCTCACTTCATCTGCATCAATTTATGCAAGTCTTCCCAGGTAAATGGAAAAACTACTTCTTTAAAACAGCTCCCTTCATAATTTCTTAAAGCATAATATGATTTCATCACATTCATATACCATTATTTGCTTAGCCATCCTCCAATTGTTGGGCACCCATAGTTTCCAGTTCTTTGATACCATAAAAACGAATTGCTATAAATATATTTGTATATATGGGAACTTTTCCTCATTTTTTTGGGAGTTGAGACCTCGTAGTGGTATTGCTAGGTCAAAGGATATGAACAGTTTAGTAATTGTGGGGGCACAGTTCCAAATTACTTTGCAGATATGGCAGTACTAGTTAGTTCACAGCCCCTCCAACAGTTCAGAGCTCCTCCAGCTTTTGTCATTTTCCTTTGTTTGGGTCGAATTTGCCAATATCCAATAGGTGTCAGTGGAACTTCAAAATTGTTTTAATTGGAATTTATCTAATTATTTGTGATTTAGACCATTTTTCTTATGGCTGATGTTAGCTTGGATTTCTTCCTTTGGAAACTTCCAGCTTATATCTTTTGAATATTGATAGGGGAAAGGCTCTTAGTCTTATTAGTTTGCATTAGTTCTTTATATGTTTTGGAAGTAAGATCTTTATCAGAAAATGTCCTGCAAAAAATTTTTTTCCTTATTTCCCTGTATCCAATCTTCCTCCACACTGGCCTCTGATTGCATCAGAGAGACCAAAGAATAGTTGCTGTTGCTTTATTATTTTTTCCAGTCATGTCTGACTCTTTGTACCCCATCATGTGTCATCTAATACTATCTATTATACTAGCCATATTTCTTCATCTTTTCTATACCAATAAAATTAAATAGTTTATCAAACACTTTGTCAAAATTTGGAGCAATATGTAGTATTCTCTTGATCCAGCTCTTGATCTAGTTCTTTATGATCATTGCTTTCTTTTCTAGATGTCCATTAATCTTCTGTTTAGTACTATACTATATTCTAGAATTTTTTCCAGGAGTCAAATTCAGTGGCCTAGAATTTTTAGTTTTTATTCTCTTCCTTTTTCTGAAAATAAGGATATTTTCAATGAATTCTCCAATACTGGGGTACCTTTTTAATTTTTTCACAATTTTTTTTTTTTATGTAGAGACTCAGCCATCACATCTATGGGTACTTGAGGATTTAGTTCATCTGGGAAAGATCACTAGAATTTAAGGCAAGAACATATTCTTTTACTATCTCCTTCTTTATCTTGGTAGCCAACTTTGTTCTGTTCCTTCCAGTCCAAAAGCCATTCTCCTTGGAGGTTAAAACAAAAGCAAGATAAAAATCAAGAAGCTATGCCTTCTATCTGTTGTCAGTTATTATCAGTTCATCTACCCCAACCAGTATTTCTATTTACTTCTTTGATCCTCTTGTTCTTCATGATGTTACTGGGAGGTGGGAGGGGAGTGGAGAAATAACTTTTAAATGTATTAGCATTCCTCAACAGCTTCAGATAATTTTGACCTTGAACATTCCAGAAAGAATTTTCACAGCACCATGTCATACTTTTTCATTCATTCTTTGCTACCTCTCCTTGTTGCTAACATCTGTACATATTTTAAAAATCTAAATTGGTTTTGGAGTTTCTCTGTGCATCTACATTGGTTTCATTAGACAACTTCAATTGTTTCTCTTTTTTCGGATTGTTTCATTTTTGTCTTCGAGTATTGCATTCTTCATAGCCCTTGGGCTGACTTCCTGTGTAGAATTTCAGTTCATGGATGAGAGTAAGACTCAGAAAGGGAACGAGTTCCAATGAACTGTAAATTATTGAACATAACTCCTTTTCCACCCCTTCACTGATTCACTTTGTGAATTTCAGGCAACTGAAATAACTTATATTGGTTACAGTAAATCCGTTTTTTAACAAATGTTGGCACTTAGGCAGTAGTGTGTAGTAGAAAGAATACTGAATTAGGAGTTAGGAGATACTTTAATTACACTGATTAATAGCCGTATTGTCTTTGGTACGTCACTTCTCTCCTGGACTGTTTTTTCCTCTTTAAAATGAGAGATTTGGTTTAGATCATCCCTGAAGTCCTTCTAGCTCTAAGATGTTATGATTTTAATATGTGCACATCCCTGTTCAAACACATCATAGGGGCTATGTTTGGAAATAATTTTAACCCTCTTTGAGAGTTTTGACCAATGGAATTCTATTGCATTGAACAGATTGAATTTATGCTATTAATAGTCATCATTATCCTTCTCTCCCTCTCATTTCATTTTTGGATTGTTCATATATCAGAAATTCTGATTTATACAGAAGAAGGTTACTAATTTATTCTTAATACCTGAGTTTAAATCCTGCCTTAGACACTTACTAGCTATGCGACCCTTTGGTAAGTTAGCCTCAGTTTCCTCATCTGGAAAACTGAAGCATTAATAGCACCTACTATACAGGTTTATTGTGAGGATCAAATGAGATAGTATCTGTAAAATGCTTTGCAAACCTAAAGTACTATGTACATGTTAGCTATTATTATTTTCCTGTCTCTAACTCTTAGTTATAAAAACTTAGAACTGACAAAATATCTTGGGCTAAGAGGTTAGTCATTTATTTTTGACATAAAGATTGCAATGATGTCATAGGTAGATTTTCAGACAAAAATCCTAATTAATCAGTGGCATAATAAGTCTAATTTATGAAAAGCAGTGGCTGAGCCACTATAAATTAAATCACCATATTCAATTACTGGAAGCCACACTTTTCAGATCTAATCCTGAATATGCTTCCTGTACTATGAACCTTTACTTCTCTGAGATCTCTTCGTCTCCAACTCTTAAATATGGGTTATAAAAATAAAGAAGGGTGGGGCTTGGACAGGCAGAGGGTGCCAATTCATTCCCATAGCAGTACTGTTTTAGAAAGGCTGAAGCAGGGCAGACCCCTTTAAGAATTTGTTTGAATTACTATGTTTATGGAACAGCCAGTGGGTTAGCTATTCAACTCCATGTAACCTTTGTATGATGATCCATTTGGACTCAGCCTTAAATATTGATGCAAAACACTTGGACAATGAAATCAAAGTTTGAGCTTGAGCCAAAGGAAATGCCCATTTTCCCCCACTAGAAACATGGACACTTTCTCCAGTCATTTCTAGGCCCCTGAAACTAGTATTGTCTTTAGGGTTGCATACACAGTGTTTGCATGTTGGTTTGTGTCTATAGTGAGTAGCAGCAGAGGGAGGAGATCTCTGCTAGGTATACATCTGAATAGCCTGGCATGAAAATAGACACCCCAGACATAAAATCACCGAGGCTCAGAATCAGAAGGGAGTCTACATACCTCTATATTCCATAAGAATATTGCTTTACAAAATACTTAACAAGGGTGTCCCGGGCAGTGGATAGACTGCTGGGCCTGCAGTTAGGAGACCTGAGTTCAAATATGACCTCAGATACTATCTGTGGGACCTTGGGCAAGTCATTTAACCCTCTTTCCCTCAATTTCCTCATCTGTAAAATGAGCTAAAGAAGGAAATGGCAAGCCACTCTAGTATCTTTGACAAGAAAACCCCAAATGAGGTTATGAAAAGTCAGCCACAACTGAAATGATTTAACAACAAAAAATAAGTGTGCTCATCCCAAGAGGTATATGTATTTTAGTATCTATATACATATATATGGATCTCTCTTTTCTTCTCTCTGTCTCTGTCTGTCTCTGTCTCTCTTTCTCCAAGGCAATCTATTCTATTTTCATTATTGCTCTAATTGTTAGTGAGTTAGGTGGTAAAATAAATAAAGTGCTGGACCTGAAATCAGGAAGATAATTTCAAATGTGACCTTATATATTTACCTTACTAGTATTTACTAGGAGGTATCTTAAATACTTACTAGCTCTGGACAAGTCACTTAACTCTGTCTGCCTTGGTTTCCTTATCCATAAAAATAAGGATAATAATAGCACCTACCTTGCAGGGTAGTTGTAGGAATAGAATG
Organism: Vombatus ursinus; assembly: GCF_900497805.2. Lineage (NCBI taxonomy): Eukaryota > Metazoa > Chordata > Mammalia > Diprotodontia > Vombatidae > Vombatus > Vombatus ursinus. The sequence goes on along the minus strand of NW_020952820.1, from coordinate 9,286 downwards.
AGATAATATTTGTAAAGCATTTTCCAATCCTTAAAAAGCTATATAAATATTATTATTATTATTATTATTATTATTATTAATGAATATAAATTGACCTCTTTACAATTTCTACTATTTGCTCTTGGTTCTATTCTCTGGGGCCAAGAAGAACAAGTTGAATCCCTCTTTCACATATTAGCCCTTAAAATACTTGAAATCAGATATCATGCCCATTAATTAACCAATAAGCATTTATTAAGCACCTACTGTGTTCTAGGTACTACAGTAGACTCTAGGAATAAAAGGCAACAATATAACCATCCCTTCCCTCAAAAAGTTATTGTTCAGGCAGGGGAAACAGCATATACAGAGATAAGTACATACAAAATATGTAATTATATACTTATAAAATATGTATAAGTGTAATATACATAAAATAAGTATATACATGTAATGAACATATCATACAATCTATAACATAATATATTATATAAATATAGTTACATAATAAATATATGATATTTATATGATATGATAATAAATGATAAATAATATGATATAATATATACATATATACAATATAATATATAAATAATGATAATTTTTGGGAGGAGAAAGCAATACTAACATGATTCTCTTCAAGCATCAGAAATAGTATCAAACACAACTCATGAGATCCATTATCCAGTGGGTGGTAATACCAATGAGTGCCCCTAGGCCTGGAAGTTGTTATTGTTACACACATACATACACATATATACCTATATGTGTACATACATATCCATATATGTGTAAATATATGCATATACACGCATATTCCTTGGGACAGGCATGCTTGATTTTTCCCAGTCACTCACATGGACATGTTGAGGAAAACACTTGTTGTATCCATAATAATAAAAAGTTACACCAAATCTTACAAAGCACTTTAAAGTCTACAAAGCACTTTCCTCATTACAACTCTATGTATAGGTATTATTAGACCCATTTTTCAGATGAATAAAAGGAGGCATAGAGACATTAAGTAACTTGCCCAGGGTTACACTATGAAATAAGTATAATTCTACAGGGGAAAAATTGATCTTTAATGAAATAGAAGATTTCCAAGTATTCTTGATGAAAAGGATAGAATTGAGCACACATTATGAAATGGAAATGCAGAAGTCAAGAGAAACAGTAAAATACACAAATTTCTTTAATAAGAAGGGAATATATGGGGATGAATTGTTTTCATTCTAATAGTGGGGAAAGAAAAGGTGTTCTCTGAACCCTAGTTTCTTTAAGGATAATAGAGAATGGTAAATATGATAGAGACACTGTAGGTAGTTCTGTTTTGTTTTGATGATTTCAGTTGATGGGAAAAAAGAGAGGGAGAGGGGACTGTGTTGGGTAATAAAGAGGGAGAAATGAGAAAGAAACCACTATTGCATAATATCACATAAGATGAAAGAATATTTAATCATAGAGGGAGGGTATTTAATCACACACACACACACACACACACAAAGATTATGTTATACAAATACATTAAAATCAAAAAGGAAGTAGAAGAGAAGAGCATAAGAGAGACACTTAAAAGGAAGGGCAGAATAGATAAGAGAATAGTCACAAGCAAGATATGCTCAAGTCTCAAAAAGACAATGTGAACAGGGATTAAAAAGAAAGGAAGAAAAAATGGAAAATTTGAGGTTGGGGAAGGGGAAGGGTGAAAGGAAGAGAAGAGCTGCAGCAGAGCAGAAATAGGCCATTTTATTTATAGACCACAAGTGTCAGGCAAATTCTATTTTACCCTTCTTATTTGTAAAGGAGTGTAAGAGTAAACAGAGAAAACAGTATGAGGACAGAATGAAGGAAAATACATCATTATCAATCATAACTATGAATGTAAATGGGATGAACCCACCCCTATAATGGAAGAGAATAGCAAAATGGATTGAAAAAGAGAATCCAACAATATGTAGCTTATGAGAAACAAACTTGAAACATAAAGTTAATATAGGAGGCTGGAACAAAATCTATTATGCTGTAGTTGAACTCAAAAAGGCAGGGGCAGCAATCATGATTTTAGATACATCTGCAGTAAATAAAAACACAAAAAGAGATAAAGAGGGAAGTTGTATTATGTTTAAAGGTACAATAGATAATGAATCATAACAGCTACCATTTATACTTATATACATACCTATGTGTGTGTTCTGTATATATGGATACATACATATACACATAGACATACATACCTTAAAATGGTATATATCACTTTAAAGTGACATATAATATACACATATATGTGTATATATGTATGTGTTATATGTATGTATATATGCATAATATGTAAATATACACATATATGATTTGCAAAGCACTTTCCCTATGATTAATTTATTTTGATCCCCACAACAATCCTATGATGTAGGTATTAATATTATTTCCATTTTACAAATAAGGAAACTGAGGCATAGAGCAGTTAAATGACTTGCCCAGAGTCACCCATCTAGTATATGTCTGAGGTAGGATTCAAATTTAGGACTTCCTGATTCTAAGTCCCAGCTCTTTCCACTGAACCAACCATTTGTTTCATTATCAATACTATACATCTATACATACATACACACATACATGTATATGTGTATATATATATATACATGTACACATGTACAGATAGATATATACACACACATACATATATATACCAAATGACATAGAATCTAAAAACTTGAAGGAAGAGTTAGAGAAAGAAATAGTAATATTAGTTGGGGACCTAAAATGTACCCCTTTCAGACTTAGACAAATTAACCAACAGCTAAATAAGAAAAAAGTTAATGATGAATAGAACTTTAGAAAAATTAGAGATAGATTTCTAGTGATTAGTGAATGGGAATAAAATATAATTATGTACAGCACAACTGTACATGGCACCCTTACACAAACTGACCATACATGAAAGCCTTCTCAAAAATGTAGAAAAGCTCAAACGCTAAATATATCACTTACTAATTGCAATACAAAAAAGATATTCAATAAAGAACCTTTGAGAAATGAATTAAATTTTAATGGGAATGTAAATAACATAATTCCTAAAAAATGGTGTGTCATAAGCTAAATGATAGAAACAAAAGAAAATTTCATCCAAGAAAATGACAATAATGAGATGACATATCAAAATTTGTGATACAGTTTATATACTTCTTAATTTAATTTTTTTTTTTTACTTTTAGGCAATTGGGGTTAAGTGACACATTTGTGTGTGTCACACAACTAGTAAATGTCAAGTGTTTGGTCTGAGGCTGAATCTGACCTCAGGTTCTCCTGACTTCAGGGCCGGTGTTCTATCCACTGCGCCACCTAGTTGCACCCAGTTTATATACTTCTGAAGGGAACATCTATGTCCCTAAATGTTCTCACAAATAAGGGAAAAAGTATAAATCAATGACTTGAGCAAACAACAACAAAAATACTTTAACATCAATTTAAAAATCTCCAACTAAGTTACAAAGTGGAAAATCTGAAAATTAAAGAAGATATTAATAAAATTAAAAGAAAAAATTGAACCAACAAATAAATATAGGAGCCTTTTTAAAAGAAAATTAACAAAATAGATAAGCAGCTAATCACTTCTTTTTTTTTGGTTTGGCAATGGGGTTAAATGACTTGCCCAGGGTCACACAGCTAGTAAATGTTATATATCTGAGACAGGATTTGAACTAAGGTCCTCCTGAATCCAGAGCTGGTGCTATATCCACTGCGCCACCTAGCTGCCCCAGCTAATCACATTTTTAAGAGATAAGAAAACTAAATTGGATATCAAAAGTGAAAAAGGAAACTTTACAATGATTGAATACTTCTTAATAAATGAAATTAACAGAAATTTTTGCCCAACTATATTCTAGCAAAACTGGTAATTCAGAGGAAATGAATGAGCATTTATAACAAATGTAAAATAGATTACTGAAATAAGAAATAGAAAAAAATTCAGTATCAGAAAAAGATATTGAAAATGTCATAAATGGACGAAAGAGAGGGGAGATTCAAACATGACTCCAAGGCTGTAAATCCAAGTAACCAGAAGGATAGTGGTGCCTTTAATAGAAACAGAAAAGTCAAGAGGAGTGGTAGATGTAAGGGAAAAGATAATGAGTTCTGTTTTGATCATGTTGAGTTTATATCTTTGAAATATCCAGGTGGAAATGTCCAGAAGACAGTTGGTGATGAATATAGATTAAAAGAAAAATTAAGGCAAGTTATATAGATTTGGAAGTCACAGGTATGAAGATGGTAGTCTGACCTATGGGAGTTATCAAAAAGTGGAACACAAGCTGCCTTGGGAGGTTAGAAGTCTATCAAAGTTTGGATGTCTCTTTTCAGGGTGGATTATAGAGACAATACTTATTCAGGTACAGGGTGGACTAAATAGCTTCTGAGTCCTTTCTAACTGAGGTTTTTTTTTCTATAGAAGGGAGAACCTGGAGGTCTGGAAGACTTAGAATCAGAGTTGGAAGGAACTTTAGAGATTATTTACTTCAACTCCATTATTTTATTAATGAAGAAACCGACATTTGGAGAGGTTCAGTGACCTTCCCAAAGTCATACAGCTAACAAGTAGCAGAACCAGGACTAGCACCTTGGTCTCCCAGTGCCCATTCTGGTAGTGTGCCTTTCCTTATTGTCATTCATATTTGATCTATAGCATAGATTTCTGAACAGAGCTGTTCTTGGGCTATCCATCTGATTTCCCCCAGTCTCACTTTCTTCTGGATCACCGGACTTTATTCAACTCTGTCCTTTTTAAGAGTTTTCAAGAAATAAACAGACTGAAAGGCTTAGGAGGAATAAATTTAAAGTCTCTTTAACTCAGAGTTAAAGTGGAGTTCAGTGAGTTACTGTGGGATCAGAATTGCACTGGGACCCAGGCTTCATTCAGATACTAATCTCCTCTAAAATATTTTGGCCACTCTGTGTGTGTGTGTGTGTATGTGTGTGTGTGTGCATGTATGTATTGGGGATTGAGTATGTATTAGGAACTGTGAAGACAATAAAGAGAGAGGAGTGATAATGTAGCAAGCTTCAAATTTAGCAAGCTATATTAATTGGGCAAAGTACTTTTTTTCCCATGAGAATAATAGCCAACAGGCACAGTCCGGAAACAGTCCCACTGATTAATACATGTTCAGCATAGCAGGTATCCTGAGATCAGGGGTCTGGATTCACTGTGAGTAAATCTTTTTTTGCAAGAAAAGACATGAACAGGCTTATAAGAAGGTGAAAAGGGGACAAAAAGGCAGTAAGCATTGGAATTTTCCAAACACATTCTGAGCTTAGTTAGCCACATTGGAAGGCAATTGCTGTCTGCTGCTCTTTTTTTGTGCACACTCATACCAACATTTAGTTGGTATAATCCAATCAAGGAATGGATTATAACACCTCCAGTCTGTGTTTGGAGCTGAAATTGCACATGCCCGATTACAGGTTTTTTGAACCGCAGTCTGTCTTTTTGGGAAAAAAAATTCTGCATGTAAAGTGGGTATTTTTACATTTAGTTGCAAAAGAATCTTGAATCCTTTAGGAAATATGAAAACAGAAAATAGATTAAAAAGTAAAAATGTGGTGGTGAGGGGAAGGTTGTTACTTGTTCAGCATATGTCTTTAATAGGAATATGTCTATTAATAACAACTTTATTATTATATATTACTGTAATATTATTATTATAAAGTACATTCATGTAGGGCTTAAAGATTTGCAAAGTATTTTATATATGTTATCTCTTTTGATCCATATAATAACCTTGTGAGGTAAAATTTCCATTTTACAGATGAGGAAACTGAAGCTTAAAGGGTTAAGTAACTTGTCCAGAGTCACACAGTAAGTATCTGAGGTGGAATTTGATCTCAGATCTAGCTTCCAAGTCCAACCTCTATGTACTATGCCACCTATCGATTGTCCATATCTCTGAAGTGGGCTTAAACTGAGCAGCGAGGGTGCTTCAGATATGGTGATTGTAGAGTTCCATGCTGCTCGACACCCATGATATATTACAGGAAAAACCAAAGTTTTCACTACATCGCAGTATTTTATAAACAAAACAAATCTGCCAACAGTTATAGTTCATGCTTCCAATCTGGTCAAAAGAAAATAAGGTAATCAATGTAAGTCTTCCTGGACAATATTCAAATACTAGACATTTCATCCCCAATCTATTCTGATCCTGTTCCTCTAGTTCAGTAATTATTTGAGGGGAATCAGATTAGAATCATAGCCGTAGATTTAGAGCTGGAAGGGTCCTTTGAGGTCACCTAATTCAATACCCTCATTGTACAGACAAGGAAACTGAGTGCACAATGGGGAAGTGACTTGCCTGATGCTTAATGAAAGGAATGCTAGATCTGGAGTCAGAAGATATGTGAGAACTAGAGATAATCACTTTCCCTATGTGGGCCTTAGTTCCCTCAGAAAGGTCCATGTTCTGGGGGCAGTCAGGTGGTGCAATTGATAGAGCAAGGGCCCTGAAGTCAGGAGGACCTGAGTTGAAATGCGGCCTCAGAGCAAACACTTGACCCCAGGCAAGTCACTTAACCCAGATTGCCTAACAAAAAAAAAAAAAAAAAAAGAAAGAAAGGTCCATGTCCATGATCTGTTTTCAACAGCACTTATGTGATAAGCAGCAAAGTAGCTTTCACAGAAGAGAAACAATGTATTGAATATTCGCTCCAGACTTAGGTGCTATCACTAAAGACCCCTTGACTTGGCTAGTGAGACTCACTGGTTTGTGCATATTCATTCCTCTTTTTAGACTCACGTCTGACCCATGATGATGTAAGAATTTGAACTGGGCCGGGGTGGGGAGGGGCGGTTGGGTGAGATTTAAAATAGCTGCTCTTAGGGGCAGCAAGTGCCACTGGGCAAATGAAAGGGCATTTATAGTTAAGGGAACTGATCCTCACCACCGAGAGCATATTGCCTCTGGCAAAGCCCCCCAAATTTAGTTCATGGTGGTTGTAGGTCAGTTCCAGTCTTAGATTAGTCCTAGTCTGGATGAACAGTAGAAGGGAGTGTTGATTTTAGGGCTATTATGGAAATTCTAAACTATTCAAGTTCAGGTATGGACGGTCTTAGCTAGTTTAATTTTTTCCCTTCCTTTAATGTTGGGGATTTAAGTGGTATATTGTAGAGTGCAGGGCTTGAAAAGAACCCATGGCACTAGCTCCTCTCTCACTATTGCTGAGGGTCTTCAAATCTGAATGTCCTATGCTCCTTTCCACTCTTCCATCATCCTTTCATTTCCCTCTCTCTTCACCTGGAGTGCTGCTTGAGCCTGGTTTAGGTGTAGGCAATCTGAGGTTTCCTTAAGCAGCCAAGTGTCAATGCTTGTCTCTCTTTTAAAAGATGCTTGTTTCAAAGGCCCATTTTCCATCCTGCCTAATATGCTATCAATGTTAGTTTTTGTTCCTGGACGTGGAATTTTCCCAAGGTGTATTATGTCAAATTTAGAAATCCATAGGTAGAACATAAGATAAAAGAGGCCTGATCAACCCTGACCTACCTCAAATCTAGTCCACATGGATGAGAAGTCCAGAACAGATCTAGAATTGGATGATGAGGATTCCAGATGGCTACACTTGTCCAAGCTTTCACCTCTAAGAACGTCCTAGAAATAAATGGTCCTTTTTACTGTTGGAGAGGAGTAGGGAATAGTGTGGGAGGGGTGGAGGTACTGTTTATACATGGTTAATTCACAGCAAATGAAAATGAAACTGCGTCAAATGGGGACTCCCTCATCCACTTTACTATCCAGAATCCATCACTTTTGATCTGAATGACATATGTCTGTGCCAATTTTAAAAAATGTTTTGCTGATGCCTTTTGTTCTTATAAGATAGTGTTGTTTGGATATACTACCACTCTCCCTGACTAATTGATCTTCCCCTTAACAAAAAAAAAATTACCATTATGCTAAGCTGAATTTGTATCCATTTATTTATTCATTCACTCAGTCATTCATTCATTCACTCATACAACAAATATTGAGTGTTAGAAAAATCTGAAACAAAAATCTACTAAAGCGAGTGAAGGAAAGCCTTTATTACATTTCTCACAAGAGAAGCAGGCACAATGTACTTTAGCACATGGGCACTAGTTCAGTGGTAGAATCAACTTTTAAACCATTAGTAAGATCCATACTCCACCCATCAGGGCTACTATTGGTCTGGTTCATCTGAGTTACACCCTTCCTGGACAGCCCATTGCATGTTTGTCCATGTTTTGTTAACTCTGCCCACTTCATGGGTCCCATGTTAAAAAATGGAGGCTATCTCCGTCCTTGGGGTGTATCAGTTAATATTCAATAAGCTTATTAAGCAAGTGCAGTGGAGAAAAGCCTTTGCCCTGTCAAGGTCCCATCCTTGAACTTGATGGGTTGCAACTGGTTTATCCTCCAGGGCTTAAGGAACTAGTTGTTTGCTATACTTTCTGATTGGTTGAGGGACTATCCACAAGATCTTAAAATTCCTTATCCTGCTGTGGAAGCCTAACCCTCTAAAATCTTTTTTACATTGGGTACATCCTAGCACTGTCAGGCATTTATCTGGAAAAGCAAATGAAAATCGTCACATAACTATATTCTTTTATTTTATCTTTTTTTTACTCCATTAACTGACTATTTAATAAGCATGTATTATGTGCCTAGAAATGTGCTAGGAGTAGTGAGGTGGGGACAGGAGGGAAATCATAAAAGATGGTCTCCCACTGCCTAGAGCTTACAGCCTAGTTGAAGAGATAAAACATACCCAGAAACACTTTTATAATTGTGAGGACCTTATCCAAAAGCCTCACTCTGTATAAATACAATTTCCTATCAGAGAAAGCTAAGGTCTGGGTCACACAAAGAAATGGCTTGTTCTTTTTAATCACAACACTGCTAACAATAAAAAATTACTTAGCATTTCTAAAAAGCAATGAATAGAGGGAAGAAAAAACTCAGCTGAAAAATGACTAGCCTGAAATATAAAACAACCAAATTCAAAGTAAACAGGACCCCTTGTCAGTCATCATCAGCATTTACTGAGCACCCACTACCTGGGGCACATTGTGCTAAGGCATTTGGAGGTAGTCATAAAATAAAAAGCAGACCTAGTTCCTGCCCCCAGGACTTTGTGACATCCATTAAAGCAAGAGTAGCATTTAGTATCAGTCAAAGCATGGTGCCACAATCAATCATTACTTCACTCACTACCCCTCTGTTGTATTATTCTGCATTTACTAAAGCGGCCCTGGGAAGCTGATCTCACTGGTGAACAAGATGATGCCAAAGGCAGA
>NW_020952819.1:0-9558 GCF_900497805.2 Vombatus ursinus | reverse complement strand
ATTTAGTGGATATGTTGGTTAATTTCACTAAACTGATTCCCCCCCCCTTTTTATTCTTTGTTATAAAGGATGACTCACTGAGTGAAAAGGGGTGAGGGACATATTGGGAAATAAAAATTAATATAAAGACAAAAGACATCAATAAAAATTATTTTTTTAAAAAAGAGGAAAAATTCCCTTGGCTAGGAAATAGTAGGATGATAGCAGACCCCTGGAGGTGGGGGGAGGAGCTGTAGCAAATAGAAGGAAACTGGAGGGAGTAAAGGGCCACTGAATACTGGTTATCCTCCCGAGCCAGGCCTGTGGCCCCAACCTAGTTAGACTGAATCAACACTATGTAAGAAATCTAATCCTCTGTGAATGACTAAATACAATGGCAGGCATCCCCTAACAGACACTGTCAAAGCTCAAAGAATGCCTACCTTTGACGTTTTATCTAACTAATCTTAGTCAATTCTGCCCAATTAGATGGACTTCCATCATCCCCAGCTCCCATTCTCCCCACCTTATTTAGTCCCATATTCTTCCCTTCCTCTCCCCTCTCCCTGGCATGTTCCTCCCAACCTATGCCATAGGCTAACCAATGGCTCCCTCTAGCAAGGCTGTACCCTATTGGCACCCAGAGCTACAGAGGCTGATGATGCTAGACCAGAGTCTAGGAATATTTCAAGGATATGCTGTTTATCCTCTGCTACTCAGAGGCATCCAACCCTCACTGGAACATCCCTGAGAAAGAGCCAGGCATCACCATCACCCTTCACCTACTCCAATTGCTCTGATGTCAGCAGAGGAAAAAATAAATACTTGAGCACAGCAATTGCTCCCACAAACCCTAGGCCTATTCTGAGATCTTAAAGAGAGTGCAGAGTTGACCTTTCCATCCTGAGATATCATTGAGTCAGCTGTCACGTTACCCAACCAAGAGCCAAGTCAAAAGTCAACAAGACTAAGGCACCAGTGAGAAAGAAAATCAAGGGGAAAGACACTTTATCTTCTCTTTATAAGGCATGCGGATGCAAAGCCTTTTATTCCTAAATTTTGGAACTTGAACCAATTGTGAAGAAAGACTCCAAACAAGCCCAGTCCTCAACTCTATTCTTTCAGTCCTCAATCTTGTTTTATTAATGTCTTTTAAAAAATACCAGTCATGGACGTCAATCCTAAAACCAGTTCTCAATTTTATTCTGACCAACCCTCCACTTTATTTTTTGTTTTCTTGTTGCCTTTTTTTTAAAATACAAATCATTTCCCACTGTACTTCCTACTATGATTCCTTAGCCCTCCCTTGTAACAATGGAAATCATTTAAACAGACCTGACCAATGAGAAAACCCTAGCCTAACAAGATATAATTCCCACTTGAAGTCCCCCCACGTTCTCTGTCTTGGGGAGAGAGTGGGCTTCATCATGTGTTCTTCAGCTGAACATTAGTCAATTAATTTTGTTTGGCTCCTTTTTAATGCCTCAATTCTACCGTATTGCCCACTCCCCACGTTTGTCCCACACCATCAGGACCACAGCAGATCCCATTCCCACCCCCACCCCCCCGCTTCACTACTGAGACATATTTAGTCTTCCTATGCCATGGCTAATTCTTTTGTTCTTTTAAAGAATATCTTATGAACTTAAGAAACATCAAGAAACATGAACATTTCCACATACAAAGAGCAGAAAGGATTATATATGAAACTGTGGATCTCCATTACATATTTTTTAATATAGATTAAATTTAACTTGGTCATACCCATACTACCCTTGCTGGTCTGTGATCCTTTCAAACTTCCTTCTCCCAGCTTCTTTATATTTATAAATGTTTTACTAGCTCTCCTTTCTTTTTTCCATCACTATTACTACTAATCCCACCCCACCCCCCAAAAAAAGAACTTTCCAAACTTCCCAATGAAAGCTCTCCCTTGAAGCAAATATAGTCAAGCAAAACTAATATACACATTTTTATCAGTGAAAATGTGTATCTTATTCAGTCCCACTAGTCCACCACCTCTCTGCCAAGAGGTGGGCCACATGCTTTTCATCATTAGTCTTCAGAAGTTATGGCTAGTTATTGCATTGATCAGAATTCTTAAATTTTTCATAACCATTTTCCTCTACAATACTATAATCATTATATAAATTGTTCTGCTGTTTCTGCTCACTTCAGATCAATTCATGTGAATCCTCTATGGTTTCTCTGGACCTTCTTTTTCATCTTAGGACCCAATAATATTCCATTACATTCATATGCCTTAATTTGCTCAATCATTCTCCAGCTGATAGACATCCACTTTTTGTTTCCAATTCTTTGCTATAACAAAAAAATGCTATTATAAATATTTTGATAGACATGGGTTTTTGCCCCTTTTTTTTAACATCTTTGGGGGATACCTAGTAGTAGAATTGCTGGATCACAGGGTATGTACAGGTTAGTGACTTGAGGCCAGTTCCAAATTGTTTTCCCGAATGGTTGAGTCAAAAACACAGGTTCATCAAGACCGCATTAGTGTGCCTGTTGTTCCGCAGTCCTTCCAACAACTGTCATTTTATTTTTTGTCATCTTTGCCAATCTAATGGGTATGACATTGAACCTCAGAATTGTTTTGATTTATATTTCTCTTATCATTAGTGGCTGTTGAAAGCTTACCTTTCTTCCTTTGAGAACAGCTCATATTCTTTGACCATTTGTCTATTGGAGAATGGATCCTGTTCTTTATTTTTTAAATTAAACTTTATTTTATTTTCAGATCTACATTCATCCTTTCCCTTCCTCTACCCCCACCCCATTGAGAAAGCAAGAATAACAAAACCTGTTACAAACATGAATAGTTGAGCAAAACAAACTCTTACATTGGCCACATCATCTATATGTGGGTACATATACACATGTACATGTATATATTATATATAATATATACACACATGCATACATATATATGTGTATATGCATGGGTATACACACATTATATATATATATATATATACATACACTCATACATATATGTATATATGTACGTGTATGTATGTATATATGTGGGCAGTTAGGTGGCACAATAGATAAAGCAACATGGAATCAATAAGACTCATCTTCCGGAGTTCAAATCCACCTTCAGACACTTACTAGCGGCATGACTGTGGTCAAGTTGCTTACCCTGTTTGCCTAAGTTCCTCATTTGTAAAATGAGCTGGAAAGGGAAATGGCAAACCACTCCAGCATCTCTGCCGAGAAAACCCCAAATACAGTCACGAAGAGTCAGACATGACTGAAGGAACTCAACAAAAGCAGCAGTAATGTATATATGTACATGGATTAACATGTGTAATATGTGTGTATATGTATATATGTATATGTGTGCATATGTATGTGTATGTATATATAGTATGTATGTATATATACATACACATATATTATATACCAAAATTTATTATATACACATATACATGCACACATATAATGAAGTGGGTAGCATGTTTTGTCATGAGTCCTCTGGCATCATAGTTGATCAGAGTTCCTAAATCTTTCAGAGTTGTTTTGCCTTAATATTGCTTCTGATTCGCTAACTGAGCGAGTCTAAGGACGTAAAAGTTGACATATGAGCCATTCCAGGGCCTCCTCATTCCTCTGGGCAGATGCAGAGGCCCAGTCATGTCTGGGCAACTTTGTGGAAACCCTTCTTGCACAAACTCCAGCATGGATATGGCATCATGTGCATCAGCCCTTTTAATTGAGTAACCCAGTCTTCCCTGCCCTAGCCTGGCTTTGGCTGCACATTTCTGTGGACCAAGCATTTGGTAAATTTCCCCTGATTTCCATGAGTTAGAGATAAACATCTGGGTTCTGGGCTCCAGTGCCCAAGAAACTGCTGTGTGGTTTTGCTTAAACACACATGAGCCTCCTTCATTTAATGGGGCTTTGATGACTTAGAGATAACATGGAAACTGGGCCAGACAATCTTTGATGATCTAATACTAGGCTTTCCAAGCCAGGGTACCCGAAACTTACCAGGCTCAGAATTTAGTTGTGATTCAACTTGTAAGCCGCTACAAGAAGCGATAGTTTGTTTTCAGCTTCCGATAATTTTTAAGTGGGTCACCTTCCACGATCAAATAGCTAGTAATTAAAATGTTTTGGGAAAAAATAGTAAATAGATTGAGACTCTAATCCCATAGTGTACTGTCCACCAGTGACTTGGGGACTGGCGGCTGGCAGAGGCCTGCCAGGAAACACATCCCATTTGGTATTTTCTTTGGTGGATGATTTTTAAGGTACATTTCTGAAAAGCCTCTCCTAACAGCCTGGGGGTAGGGAGTGGCATTTTCAGACCCAAGGGATCTCTCACAGCAAGGAAAAGCTGTCTAAGGACACAAGGATCCTTGTTAACTTTCCCCGTAGCTTCAGAGTCATGCTTCATATACCAGTCAAACCAAGGGAAAGAGTCGGAGGACCTGGGTTCAAATCCTGACTGTAACGTTTATAACTCTTCAAGCAAGTCACTCCACTTCTCACCAACAAAATGAGTAGAGTTGGATTAGATGACCGCAAAGCCTCCTTCCAGTTCTACAGGCCCTTTGACCAAGGTTTGGGAAGCTGTACACATAGAGGAGAAGGCTTCCTGCAGGAAAGGCTGCCTCATGACACCTCTACATACATCCTGGCAAGTGCATATCTGGCACAACACCTCAGATCTGGGAAATCATCTGTTCCTCTACTTCTCAATCCTGGGAGGGTAAAACAGAGAGGTAAGTGGGTTGCTCGGGTCCCCACCATAAAAGGTCCTTCTCTTCTTTTATAAAGGACGTGTAGGAGTGGGGGAAAGCATGGAAGAGAAGAGAATGTCAAGGCTGCATGTCACTTTCCATACCCACACAGCCACCTGTGCCTGCCCTAAATATACAGGATTCCCGGCTCCTCATCTGTCAAATGGGGGAGGTGGACGCTATCATCACAGAAGTTTACATTTATAATCATCCTCAAGCTTCACAGTCCCTCTGTGATGTAGGCAGTGGAAGTATTATTATCCCCATTTTACAGATGGGCAAGTGCACCAAGTTGTCTCAGCTCATGCAGCTAGTTATTGCCCGAGCCCCAGATCATCTCAGGTCTCCCAAATCCTTCTCCAAGGCCCGGCCTGCTGGACCTCACTCGTTTTCTCAGATGCTCCCCAATGATTAAGAATGGGAGCATGTGAAGGACAGGGATGTCTCTGTGAGCCCAGCCCTCAGCACAGAGCCTGGCACAGAGGAAGTGCTTGATAAAAGCTTGTCAGATTAAATCAAGGTTAGTCCTTCCAACTCTGAAGTTCTATGATGCCCTGGCATAAAACGCGGCAGATTCCTGGAGGTGAGGACCAGGAGACAAGTTCCTTTTCCCTCTGCGTTGTCACAGTGAATATAAATGAGAAGGACACTGAGATTTTCTTTGCACAGACTTCAGTCTCTGTGCCTCCAAACATGGAAACCTAAACTCAGCATTGTACAGGGGAAGGGATACTGGGCCTGGAAATGAGGCTTAGGTTCAAATCCCACCTGACACTTAAGTCACTCAACTTCCTCAGGCCTGCTTCCTCAGTTGTGAAATTTTGGCCTTTGAGATTCCTTCCAGTTCCAGAGCTACAATCCCAGACCTTACAATAGGTCGTGCGGGCATCAGAAATGCAAATTCAGCATTGAAGGACAAGAACAGGAGAGTTTCCAAAGTGCTCTGTGGTCAGAAGCAATGGAGCCAATGGGGTGGTTTTTTTCATGGAGCATCCAAGTGCCTAGCACAGCACCTGAGGGACCCAGGGCCAGGCATTTCCACGACGTTGGACAAAAAAGCAATAGTTACCTCCTCTGCTCCTTCCACGTGAGCCTTAGCCTAACTCTCCTATTTTCCCTTTATGGAAGTCCAAGGGTGTTGCCTTCCTACTCCATGAGGCCAGAGAGTTGTGGCTGTAGCTTTAAATGGGCTACTGTGACTGACTCCCATTTTGGATCCCCTCTTCACCCTCAAGTGCCATCCAAAGTCACCAGGTTTGAAAATCTTCTGAAAAAGAACCACTCTGGACTCAAGACAGGAAGAGTCCAGGTCCTCACCCCATATGGCAGCCTCAGGAGAAAGAGTTATTCCTTGTTTCCTTGGAAACTAAGGATTCCTCTCTCCTTTCCCATAATATATATTGAAATGCTCATTTTATTTGGCATTTGTCAAGTTCAGAATTAAAAAAAAAACTTAAAGATTAGTTGGGAAGTAGGAACCTAGTGGTTGGTTTCTGGTCACATACCTCCCTACTTCATTTACCCCACCCACTGGAAAGGGCAGGTAGTCATGAGAAAGTCAGTCAATAAGCTTTAAGCACCTACTATGTGCTGGGCAGCTAGATGGCACAGTGGATAGGGTACCAGGCCTGAAGTCAGGAAAGCTCGTCTTCCTGAGTTCAAATCCAGCCTCAGACATTTACTAGCTGTGTGACCTGGGCATGTTCTTATCACCTCTGTCAGCCTATTTCCTCATCTGTTAAATGTGGATAATAATAGTATCTGCCTTATAAGATCAAATGAGGTAACATAAGCAAAGCTCTTCACAAACCTTACCAAGTGCTCCATAAATGCTAGCAATCATCATTCGAATTTTGAGAACTGTCAGATTCTCTAAAGACTGGCATCTGGAAATCAGGAAGGCTGAAGACTGAAGGTGCCTTTCCCAAATCCCAGAACCCAACTAGGGAAACCATTAATCCACAGTCAACCACCAGCTGGTCTCTTAAGAGTCAAAGAGGGGCAGATGGGTGATGCAGTGGATGGAGCACCGGCCCTGGAGTTAGGAGGACTTGAGTTCAAATCCAGCCTCAGACACATAATACTTCCTAGCTGTGTGACTCTGGGCAAGTCACTTAACCCCAAATGTCTTCCTAAGAAAAAAAAAGAGTCAAAGAGCAGAGGCATCAGAGGTAGAAAGGGTCCCTTCTACACTGGGAAAGGTCCCTTTGCAGAAGATAAGATTTGAGCTGAGTCTTAAAAGAAACCAGAAAAACCAAGAGGCAGACAGAGATGAGGAGGAAAAGTATTCTAGGCATCAAGGCCATTCAGTACAAAGGCATGGAGAGCCACTTGTAAGTGTTGTATTTCTGGACCACAGAGCACATGGAGAGAGGAGAGGAAGAGGGCAGGTGGTTCAGGGCTTTACATTCCAAACACAGGACTTCCTATTAGATCCTGGAGTGATTTAGGGAACCACTGGAGCTTTTTGAGGGGGAGAGGGATGTGCTCATATCTGCATTTAAGAAAAATCACTTTGAAAGCTGTGGGGAGAAGGGAAAGGAGGGGGAAAAGGCTCAAGCAGAGAGACTGATGAGAAAGCATTTATAAGTGTGGTCCTGTGAATGGAGACTAGGGGATGTACACAAGAGATGCTGTGAAGATACAAATGACACGGGTCCTCAGAAATTGTTTGGTTTTGTTTTCATCCTCTTCAAATTCAATTCAACAGCGAGTATTTACAGGTAGCTACTGTTCATTCAGCACCTTGGGGAAGGCAAAGCCTTGAGTGAGACAAATCCTTTTCCTCAAAGAGTTCCCAATCCACGGGGGGATACAAGACCTCATATACACGAAACAATTCAATATCATCCTAAGACAATAGACAACCGAGAGTAACAACAGACAATGAACAGAGACTACGGAAGAGTAACTCAGTGGTCCCCAAAGCTCAGGGAAGGGCAAGGTCTGAGTGGCCCGGAGCACTCAGGAAGGGTCTCATGGAAGAGGCCAAATTGAGTTGATCTTGGAACGTTGGGAGAGTCTAGAGAGATGCAAAGTAAAGGGAAGCCAGAGAACTTCCGGGATTGGAGTGGGGTTGGGGGAGGGGGAGACAGGGCCAAGATGTTAAAGTGAGGAGGGAGCTTGCTGGGATAATTGACCCCTGGGCCAGTGAGGTCTGTCAGGAAAAGGAGAAGGCTGGTGTCTGTTGGTGATCCATACTGTGCTCAGGGAGTATGTGCATAGTGGGACTTAACCATGCCCGAAAAGAACTCCGTGTGGCAGCAAAGAACTGGAAACATAGATGTCCATTGATCAAGAATCAGAGAATGACTAAGAAAAGCTGTGGTAGAGGAATGAAATGGAATACAACAAGCCATAAGAAACAATGGCAAAGAAGACTTCAGAGAAGTCTGAGAATGTAGAGTGGAGTCAACAGAAACGGGGGGAAAAACGTACAGAATGATGACAGCAACGGAAATAGAAAAGGCAAAAAGAGAAAAAGAACAACCCAAACCCAAAACCCTATGTGCAGTGTGTAATTATAATGACCAAACTTGACCCCAGGGAGGAGGTAAGAAAATGCACCATTCTGCCTTCTATGCAGAGATGGAGGACAATGGGTATGACTAGTGCACAAACTATCAGATTTGCTGATTTGTTGGCTAGTTATGCTGTACTGCCCTTTTCCTCCCTCTTTAAAAAAAATTATTTGTTCCAAGAGATGGTTCACTGGGTATTGTTGGGGAAAGGATTATATTTGGAAATGAAGGTGATATAAAAACAAAAATATCAATAAACACTTTTAAAATATAGGTGGAAGAGCTTAGACTATCTCCTGTTCGCTCAGCATGGTTCTAAGTCAGAACATGAACAAAGCCCTTGGTAAAGTCTTCAAAATTGTGTCCCAAGAGGCACAACAGTCTCCTTTAGACAGCATTATGTGGGATCTGACAACCTAAAATAATTACCTCTTCTAACAGGAAAAGTGGTCTTTTGAGTTATTAAAAATGTGCATTTATCTTAAAAATAATATGAAAAATAGAATCCCTCGGTTTGCATGTGCTCCCCATAGTGCTATAACCACAACGGACTCTGCTCTGCCCTGAGGACAATGGACAGACACTGAAGGGTCTTTAACAGAGGAACTGACTTTAAACTGCTTCAGAGACACCAGCATTCCTTCAGAAAAGAGAAGGAGGAGGAGGAAAGTGTAAGGCAATGAAAATTAGCCATCCCCAGAAAATACCCAACATCCTCCCCACCAGCAGGTGCTGACACTCAAAAGCTTCGCTCAGAGCAGCTACTGACAAAGCCCTCGAGACCCCAGTCTCTGAGTCCAGCTATGGCCAGGCTGGAGCGGTGCAGATCCCTGCCTAAGGTCATTCAGAACTAAGCATCACCTCACTTCTAGCTAATACAATTGAAGAGCTAAGGGCTTCCTCCTCCAGTGGCCATCCCTACACACCCAGCAAAAACAAACTGCTTCTCTGCACCAGGTTGGCACTGGGGGAGACGCCATTTTGTTCCTCTTCTTCACAGAGAAATCCTAACTCCAACAACAGCAGAGCTAGGTGCAAGGAGAGGGAGAGAACCTTTAGCCTGCCTCTCAAGCCCTAAGTCTGAATAACCAACTGATGGTCTGGTGGACGGAGTGCTGAGCCAAGAGTCAGAAGGATGTGGGTTCAAATCCCACTTCCAGACCTTATTAGCTATGTGACCCTAGGCAAGTCAATTAACCTCGATCTCAGTTTTCTCATCCGTAATGAATTTGTGAGGCAGGGGTGTGTGTGTGTGTGTGTGTGTGTGTGTGTGTGTGTGTGTGTGTGTG
>NW_020952818.1:0-9557 GCF_900497805.2 Vombatus ursinus | reverse complement strand
ATTTAGTGGATATGTTGGTTAATTTCACTAAACTGATTCCCCCCCCCCTTTTTATTCTTTGTTATAAAGGATGACTCACTGAGTGAAAAGGGGTGAGGGACATATTGGGAAATAAAAATTAATATAAAGACAAAAGACATCAATAAAAATTATTTTTTTAAAAAAGAGGAAAAATTCCCTTGGCTAGGAAATAGTAGGATGATAGCAGACCCCTGGAGGTGGGGGGAGGAGCTGTAGCAAATAGAAGGAAACTGGAGGGAGTAAAGGGCCACTGAATACTGGTTATCCTCCCGAGCCAGGCCTGTGGCCCCAACCTAGTTAGACTGAATCAACACTATGTAAGAAATCTAATCCTCTGTGAATGACTAAATACAATGGCAGGCATCCCCTAACAGACACTGTCAAAGCTCAAAGAATGCCTACCTTTGACGTTTTATCTAACTAATCTTAGTCAATTCTGCCCAATTAGATGGACTTCCATCATCCCCAGCTCCCATTCTCCCCACCTTATTTAGTCCCATATTCTTCCCTTCCTCTCCCCTCTCCCTGGCATGTTCCTCCCAACCTATGCCATAGGCTAACCAATGGCTCCCTCTAGCAAGGCTGTACCCTATTGGCACCCAGAGCTACAGAGGCTGATGATGCTAGACCAGAGTCTAGGAATATTTCAAGGATATGCTGTTTATCCTCTGCTACTCAGAGGCATCCAACCCTCACTGGAACATCCCTGAGAAAGAGCCAGGCATCACCATCACCCTTCACCTACTCCAATTGCTCTGATGTCAGCAGAGGAAAAAATAAATACTTGAGCACAGCAATTGCTCCCACAAACCCTAGGCCTATTCTGAGATCTTAAAGAGAGTGCAGAGTTGACCTTTCCATCCTGAGATATCATTGAGTCAGCTGTCACGTTACCCAACCAAGAGCCAAGTCAAAAGTCAACAAGACTAAGGCACCAGTGAGAAAGAAAATCAAGGGGAAAGACACTTTATCTTCTCTTTATAAGGCATGCGGATGCAAAGCCTTTTATTCCTAAATTTTGGAACTTGAACCAATTGTGAAGAAAGACTCCAAACAAGCCCAGTCCTCAACTCTATTCTTTCAGTCCTCAATCTTGTTTTATTAATGTCTTTTAAAAAATACCAGTCATGGACGTCAATCCTAAAACCAGTTCTCAATTTTATTCTGACCAACCCTCCACTTTATTTTTTGTTTTCTTGTTGCCTTTTTTTTAAAATACAAATCATTTCCCACTGTACTTCCTACTATGATTCCTTAGCCCTCCCTTGTAACAATGGAAATCATTTAAACAGACCTGACCAATGAGAAAACCCTAGCCTAACAAGATATAATTCCCACTTGAAGTCCCCCCACGTTCTCTGTCTTGGGGAGAGAGTGGGCTTCATCATGTGTTCTTCAGCTGAACATTAGTCAATTAATTTTGTTTGGCTCCTTTTTAATGCCTCAATTCTACCGTATTGCCCACTCCCCACGTTTGTCCCACACCATCAGGACCACAGCAGATCCCATTCCCACCCCCCCCCCCCCGCTTCACTACTGAGACATATTTAGTCTTCCTATGCCATGGCTAATTCTTTTGTTCTTTTAAAGAATATCTTATGAACTTAAGAAACATCAAGAAACATGAACATTTCCACATACAAAGAGCAGAAAGGATTATATATGAAACTGTGGATCTCCATTACATATTTTTTAATATAGATTAAATTTAACTTGGTCATACCCATACTACCCTTGCTGGTCTGTGATCCTTTCAAACTTCCTTCTCCCAGCTTCTTTATATTTATAAATGTTTTACTAGCTCTCCTTTCTTTTTTCCATCACTATTACTACTAATCCCACCCCACCCCCCAAAAAAAGAACTTTCCAAACTTCCCAATGAAAGCTCTCCCTTGAAGCAAATATAGTCAAGCAAAACTAATATACACATTTTTATCAGTGAAAATGTGTATCTTATTCAGTCCCACTAGTCCACCACCTCTCTGCCAAGAGGTGGGCCACATGCTTTTCATCATTAGTCTTCAGAAGTTATGGCTAGTTATTGCATTGATCAGAATTCTTAAATTTTTCATAACCATTTTCCTCTACAATACTATAATCATTATATAAATTGTTCTGCTGTTTCTGCTCACTTCAGATCAATTCATGTGAATCCTCTATGGTTTCTCTGGACCTTCTTTTTCATCTTAGGACCCAATAATATTCCATTACATTCATATGCCTTAATTTGCTCAATCATTCTCCAGCTGATAGACATCCACTTTTTGTTTCCAATTCTTTGCTATAACAAAAAAATGCTATTATAAATATTTTGATAGACATGGGTTTTTGCCCCTTTTTTTTAACATCTTTGGGGGATACCTAGTAGTAGAATTGCTGGATCACAGGGTATGTACAGGTTAGTGACTTGAGGCCAGTTCCAAATTGTTTTCCCGAATGGTTGAGTCAAAAACACAGGTTCATCAAGACCGCATTAGTGTGCCTGTTGTTCCGCAGTCCTTCCAACAACTGTCATTTTATTTTTTGTCATCTTTGCCAATCTAATGGGTATGACATTGAACCTCAGAATTGTTTTGATTTATATTTCTCTTATCATTAGTGGCTGTTGAAAGCTTACCTTTCTTCCTTTGAGAACAGCTCATATTCTTTGACCATTTGTCTATTGGAGAATGGATCCTGTTCTTTATTTTTTAAATTAAACTTTATTTTATTTTCAGATCTACATTCATCCTTTCCCTTCCTCTACCCCCACCCCATTGAGAAAGCAAGAATAACAAAACCTGTTACAAACATGAATAGTTGAGCAAAACAAACTCTTACATTGGCCACATCATCTATATGTGGGTACATATACACATGTACATGTATATATTATATATAATATATACACACATGCATACATATATATGTGTATATGCATGGGTATACACACATTATATATATATATATATACATACACTCATACATATATGTATATATGTACGTGTATGTATGTATATATGTGGGCAGTTAGGTGGCACAATAGATAAAGCAACATGGAATCAATAAGACTCATCTTCCGGAGTTCAAATCCACCTTCAGACACTTACTAGCGGCATGACTGTGGTCAAGTTGCTTACCCTGTTTGCCTAAGTTCCTCATTTGTAAAATGAGCTGGAAAGGGAAATGGCAAACCACTCCAGCATCTCTGCCGAGAAAACCCCAAATACAGTCACGAAGAGTCAGACATGACTGAAGGAACTCAACAAAAGCAGCAGTAATGTATATATGTACATGGATTAACATGTGTAATATGTGTGTATATGTATATATGTATATGTGTGCATATGTATGTGTATGTATATATAGTATGTATGTATATATACATACACATATATTATATACCAAAATTTATTATATACACATATACATGCACACATATAATGAAGTGGGTAGCATGTTTTGTCATGAGTCCTCTGGCATCATAGTTGATCAGAGTTCCTAAATCTTTCAGAGTTGTTTTGCCTTAATATTGCTTCTGATTCGCTAACTGAGCGAGTCTAAGGACGTAAAAGTTGACATATGAGCCATTCCAGGGCCTCCTCATTCCTCTGGGCAGATGCAGAGGCCCAGTCATGTCTGGGCAACTTTGTGGAAACCCTTCTTGCACAAACTCCAGCATGGATATGGCATCATGTGCATCAGCCCTTTTAATTGAGTAACCCAGTCTTCCCTGCCCTAGCCTGGCTTTGGCTGCACATTTCTGTGGACCAAGCATTTGGTAAATTTCCCCTGATTTCCATGAGTTAGAGATAAACATCTGGGTTCTGGGCTCCAGTGCCCAAGAAACTGCTGTGTGGTTTTGCTTAAACACACATGAGCCTCCTTCATTTAATGGGGCTTTGATGACTTAGAGATAACATGGAAACTGGGCCAGACAATCTTTGATGATCTAATACTAGGCTTTCCAAGCCAGGGTACCCGAAACTTACCAGGCTCAGAATTTAGTTGTGATTCAACTTGTAAGCCGCTACAAGAAGCGATAGTTTGTTTTCAGCTTCCGATAATTTTTAAGTGGGTCACCTTCCACGATCAAATAGCTAGTAATTAAAATGTTTTGGGAAAAAATAGTAAATAGATTGAGACTCTAATCCCATAGTGTACTGTCCACCAGTGACTTGGGGACTGGCGGCTGGCAGAGGCCTGCCAGGAAACACATCCCATTTGGTATTTTCTTTGGTGGATGATTTTTAAGGTACATTTCTGAAAAGCCTCTCCTAACAGCCTGGGGGTAGGGAGTGGCATTTTCAGACCCAAGGGATCTCTCACAGCAAGGAAAAGCTGTCTAAGGACACAAGGATCCTTGTTAACTTTCCCCGTAGCTTCAGAGTCATGCTTCATATACCAGTCAAACCAAGGGAAAGAGTCGGAGGACCTGGGTTCAAATCCTGACTGTAACGTTTATAACTCTTCAAGCAAGTCACTCCACTTCTCACCAACAAAATGAGTAGAGTTGGATTAGATGACCGCAAAGCCTCCTTCCAGTTCTACAGGCCCTTTGACCAAGGTTTGGGAAGCTGTACACATAGAGGAGAAGGCTTCCTGCAGGAAAGGCTGCCTCATGACACCTCTACATACATCCTGGCAAGTGCATATCTGGCACAACACCTCAGATCTGGGAAATCATCTGTTCCTCTACTTCTCAATCCTGGGAGGGTAAAACAGAGAGGTAAGTGGGTTGCTCGGGTCCCCACCATAAAAGGTCCTTCTCTTCTTTTATAAAGGACGTGTAGGAGTGGGGGAAAGCATGGAAGAGAAGAGAATGTCAAGGCTGCATGTCACTTTCCATACCCACACAGCCACCTGTGCCTGCCCTAAATATACAGGATTCCCGGCTCCTCATCTGTCAAATGGGGGAGGTGGACGCTATCATCACAGAAGTTTACATTTATAATCATCCTCAAGCTTCACAGTCCCTCTGTGATGTAGGCAGTGGAAGTATTATTATCCCCATTTTACAGATGGGCAAGTGCACCAAGTTGTCTCAGCTCATGCAGCTAGTTATTGCCCGAGCCCCAGATCATCTCAGGTCTCCCAAATCCTTCTCCAAGGCCCGGCCTGCTGGACCTCACTCGTTTTCTCAGATGCTCCCCAATGATTAAGAATGGGAGCATGTGAAGGACAGGGATGTCTCTGTGAGCCCAGCCCTCAGCACAGAGCCTGGCACAGAGGAAGTGCTTGATAAAAGCTTGTCAGATTAAATCAAGGTTAGTCCTTCCAACTCTGAAGTTCTATGATGCCCTGGCATAAAACGCGGCAGATTCCTGGAGGTGAGGACCAGGAGACAAGTTCCTTTTCCCTCTGCGTTGTCACAGTGAATATAAATGAGAAGGACACTGAGATTTTCTTTGCACAGACTTCAGTCTCTGTGCCTCCAAACATGGAAACCTAAACTCAGCATTGTACAGGGGAAGGGATACTGGGCCTGGAAATGAGGCTTAGGTTCAAATCCCACCTGACACTTAAGTCACTCAACTTCCTCAGGCCTGCTTCCTCAGTTGTGAAATTTTGGCCTTTGAGATTCCTTCCAGTTCCAGAGCTACAATCCCAGACCTTACAATAGGTCGTGCGGGCATCAGAAATGCAAATTCAGCATTGAAGGACAAGAACAGGAGAGTTTCCAAAGTGCTCTGTGGTCAGAAGCAATGGAGCCAATGGGGTGGTTTTTTTCATGGAGCATCCAAGTGCCTAGCACAGCACCTGAGGGACCCAGGGCCAGGCATTTCCACGACGTTGGACAAAAAAGCAATAGTTACCTCCTCTGCTCCTTCCACGTGAGCCTTAGCCTAACTCTCCTATTTTCCCTTTATGGAAGTCCAAGGGTGTTGCCTTCCTACTCCATGAGGCCAGAGAGTTGTGGCTGTAGCTTTAAATGGGCTACTGTGACTGACTCCCATTTTGGATCCCCTCTTCACCCTCAAGTGCCATCCAAAGTCACCAGGTTTGAAAATCTTCTGAAAAAGAACCACTCTGGACTCAAGACAGGAAGAGTCCAGGTCCTCACCCCATATGGCAGCCTCAGGAGAAAGAGTTATTCCTTGTTTCCTTGGAAACTAAGGATTCCTCTCTCCTTTCCCATAATATATATTGAAATGCTCATTTTATTTGGCATTTGTCAAGTTCAGAATTAAAAAAAAAACTTAAAGATTAGTTGGGAAGTAGGAACCTAGTGGTTGGTTTCTGGTCACATACCTCCCTACTTCATTTACCCCACCCACTGGAAAGGGCAGGTAGTCATGAGAAAGTCAGTCAATAAGCTTTAAGCACCTACTATGTGCTGGGCAGCTAGATGGCACAGTGGATAGGGTACCAGGCCTGAAGTCAGGAAAGCTCGTCTTCCTGAGTTCAAATCCAGCCTCAGACATTTACTAGCTGTGTGACCTGGGCATGTTCTTATCACCTCTGTCAGCCTATTTCCTCATCTGTTAAATGTGGATAATAATAGTATCTGCCTTATAAGATCAAATGAGGTAACATAAGCAAAGCTCTTCACAAACCTTACCAAGTGCTCCATAAATGCTAGCAATCATCATTCGAATTTTGAGAACTGTCAGATTCTCTAAAGACTGGCATCTGGAAATCAGGAAGGCTGAAGACTGAAGGTGCCTTTCCCAAATCCCAGAACCCAACTAGGGAAACCATTAATCCACAGTCAACCACCAGCTGGTCTCTTAAGAGTCAAAGAGGGGCAGATGGGTGATGCAGTGGATGGAGCACCGGCCCTGGAGTTAGGAGGACTTGAGTTCAAATCCAGCCTCAGACACATAATACTTCCTAGCTGTGTGACTCTGGGCAAGTCACTTAACCCCAAATGTCTTCCTAAGAAAAAAAAAGAGTCAAAGAGCAGAGGCATCAGAGGTAGAAAGGGTCCCTTCTACACTGGGAAAGGTCCCTTTGCAGAAGATAAGATTTGAGCTGAGTCTTAAAAGAAACCAGAAAAACCAAGAGGCAGACAGAGATGAGGAGGAAAAGTATTCTAGGCATCAAGGCCATTCAGTACAAAGGCATGGAGAGCCACTTGTAAGTGTTGTATTTCTGGACCACAGAGCACATGGAGAGAGGAGAGGAAGAGGGCAGGTGGTTCAGGGCTTTACATTCCAAACACAGGACTTCCTATTAGATCCTGGAGTGATTTAGGGAACCACTGGAGCTTTTTGAGGGGGAGAGGGATGTGCTCATATCTGCATTTAAGAAAAATCACTTTGAAAGCTGTGGGGAGAAGGGAAAGGAGGGGGAAAAGGCTCAAGCAGAGAGACTGATGAGAAAGCATTTATAAGTGTGGTCCTGTGAATGGAGACTAGGGGATGTACACAAGAGATGCTGTGAAGATACAAATGACACGGGTCCTCAGAAATTGTTTGGTTTTGTTTTCATCCTCTTCAAATTCAATTCAACAGCGAGTATTTACAGGTAGCTACTGTTCATTCAGCACCTTGGGGAAGGCAAAGCCTTGAGTGAGACAAATCCTTTTCCTCAAAGAGTTCCCAATCCACGGGGGGATACAAGACCTCATATACACGAAACAATTCAATATCATCCTAAGACAATAGACAACCGAGAGTAACAACAGACAATGAACAGAGACTACGGAAGAGTAACTCAGTGGTCCCCAAAGCTCAGGGAAGGGCAAGGTCTGAGTGGCCCGGAGCACTCAGGAAGGGTCTCATGGAAGAGGCCAAATTGAGTTGATCTTGGAACGTTGGGAGAGTCTAGAGAGATGCAAAGTAAAGGGAAGCCAGAGAACTTCCGGGATTGGAGTGGGGTTGGGGGAGGGGGAGACAGGGCCAAGATGTTAAAGTGAGGAGGGAGCTTGCTGGGATAATTGACCCCTGGGCCAGTGAGGTCTGTCAGGAAAAGGAGAAGGCTGGTGTCTGTTGGTGATCCATACTGTGCTCAGGGAGTATGTGCATAGTGGGACTTAACCATGCCCGAAAAGAACTCCGTGTGGCAGCAAAGAACTGGAAACATAGATGTCCATTGATCAAGAATCAGAGAATGACTAAGAAAAGCTGTGGTAGAGGAATGAAATGGAATACAACAAGCCATAAGAAACAATGGCAAAGAAGACTTCAGAGAAGTCTGAGAATGTAGAGTGGAGTCAACAGAAACGGGGGGAAAAACGTACAGAATGATGACAGCAACGGAAATAGAAAAGGCAAAAAGAGAAAAAGAACAACCCAAACCCAAAACCCTATGTGCAGTGTGTAATTATAATGACCAAACTTGACCCCAGGGAGGAGGTAAGAAAATGCACCATTCTGCCTTCTATGCAGAGATGGAGGACAATGGGTATGACTAGTGCACAAACTATCAGATTTGCTGATTTGTTGGCTAGTTATGCTGTACTGCCCTTTTCCTCCCTCTTTAAAAAAAATTATTTGTTCCAAGAGATGGTTCACTGGGTATTGTTGGGGAAAGGATTATATTTGGAAATGAAGGTGATATAAAAACAAAAATATCAATAAACACTTTTAAAATATAGGTGGAAGAGCTTAGACTATCTCCTGTTCGCTCAGCATGGTTCTAAGTCAGAACATGAACAAAGCCCTTGGTAAAGTCTTCAAAATTGTGTCCCAAGAGGCACAACAGTCTCCTTTAGACAGCATTATGTGGGATCTGACAACCTAAAATAATTACCTCTTCTAACAGGAAAAGTGGTCTTTTGAGTTATTAAAAATGTGCATTTATCTTAAAAATAATATGAAAAATAGAATCCCTCGGTTTGCATGTGCTCCCCATAGTGCTATAACCACAACGGACTCTGCTCTGCCCTGAGGACAATGGACAGACACTGAAGGGTCTTTAACAGAGGAACTGACTTTAAACTGCTTCAGAGACACCAGCATTCCTTCAGAAAAGAGAAGGAGGAGGAGGAAAGTGTAAGGCAATGAAAATTAGCCATCCCCAGAAAATACCCAACATCCTCCCCACCAGCAGGTGCTGACACTCAAAAGCTTCGCTCAGAGCAGCTACTGACAAAGCCCTCGAGACCCCAGTCTCTGAGTCCAGCTATGGCCAGGCTGGAGCGGTGCAGATCCCTGCCTAAGGTCATTCAGAACTAAGCATCACCTCACTTCTAGCTAATACAATTGAAGAGCTAAGGGCTTCCTCCTCCAGTGGCCATCCCTACACACCCAGCAAAAACAAACTGCTTCTCTGCACCAGGTTGGCACTGGGGGAGACGCCATTTTGTTCCTCTTCTTCACAGAGAAATCCTAACTCCAACAACAGCAGAGCTAGGTGCAAGGAGAGGGAGAGAACCTTTAGCCTGCCTCTCAAGCCCTAAGTCTGAATAACCAACTGATGGTCTGGTGGACGGAGTGCTGAGCCAAGAGTCAGAAGGATGTGGGTTCAAATCCCACTTCCAGACCTTATTAGCTATGTGACCCTAGGCAAGTCAATTAACCTCGATCTCAGTTTTCTCATCCGTAATGAATTTGTGAGGCAGGGGTGTGTGTGTGTGTGTGTGTGTGTGTGTGTGTGTGTGTGTGTGTGTG